>NW_018218841.1:168293-176624 GCF_001263595.1 Phalaenopsis equestris
ATTTGGTCAATTAAGATGTTAATATCTATTGTGAGAACATGTAAGATCCGTGATGGTAATGTCTCAATCAACAAATTGTCAGAATCACATATTGATTTCAAGAATGAGAATGTAGTTCATGGGATTGAGTGCAAATAAATAGAGAAACATTGTCAGCACTATTTTAGTTAGGGAGTTGCCCTTTGGAAGCTATCGGCCGCTAAAATCGGAATCTCGTCGCCCGCTTCGGAAAGACATTTAATTTACACATATATATAAGTTTAGAAAAATATGAAATCAAACTGATCTCATATCTTTCATATTTCATATAAAAGAGCACTATATCTCAAGCTATGTATCTATCCCGAAAGATAAACACAAGACTTGGGGGTGAGACTCGATTAAATAAACTAAAAAATATATGACATCTATTTACTCTGCGAAATCATTTTATTTGCCGACAAGTTAATTCCCCTATTTAATGCGAAGAACTAAATAGAGTTTATTTTAAGCTGAGTTCGGAAAAAGCCTATAAGGGCAAGCTCCTATAGTTAATTTCATCTTAGATAACCAAAGTCACCTAAGAAAACTCTCGATAAAAATCAAGGAGTATTATCTTTAATGAGGTCAAAAGGATAGGAATTTTCAACGAAATCAGACAAAGAGGTGTGAAAGGGGAATAACTCAAATTTGGAACATTTATTGTAGAAACTAAAGGAGGAAGAACTAAAGGAAGTCATAGATCGAGAGAAAAACCTCGGTGACTTCCCAGTCTATCCTATTATTTGGATTCAATTTCGGAGAAAGATTATTTAAATGTTTCATCTTGCCAATTTTATTAATTAGGGCTTACACTCACATGAAATGATCACACAACTAGCCTGGAAGATGTGAGGATTTAGGTCACGACGAGTTAGGGCTTATATTGTACAGCAGAGTTATACAAAGGCTTAAGAAAAAGTTGAGGATTTATGTTACATAAGCAAACAACCTCGAAATCCTATAGTTTTTTGTTTAATTCTAAGGAGTGGTTTAGCTGACGAAAACATGTTTTGTTATTGAAGATGGTCATGCTGCCCAAAATGCTAGCTCCAAGCTCCTCGTCACGATATGTTTAGGTTTTCTAATGTGTCAGGTTATGATGTCAAATTAAATGTTCCTATGGTTATGGTCCTTCAAGTTTTGTGGGGTATATTAAAGTTGATTAGAGCGACACCGGTTAGGATCCTACGGTTCCCTCATTCCGGTACGACTATTTTCTTTCGGATTCACTTAGTCCAAATGAATTTACTAAACTCAACTTAATGACTTCCATACTTTCATTTAGACTGTAGGAAACCTCATTAGCAACCGTAGGTTACCTCCTCCGAGGGATTCCTGATCATCCGATAGAGACGTCTTAATTTAGTTCCAATTGTTGTTTTGTGATGTTTGTGATTAAATTTTGAGTTGTCTTATATTTTGAATGTTGTGGCAGTGAATTTTATCTTGATTGATTTTTAGTTTTGGTTTTGGTTTTGTGACTATTCTAGCAGTTTTAGTTTTCATGCAGGGTGACATCGTTGGTTAACATGCAAGCTTAAGGCAAGAATTATAAAAAGGTAAATGCATTAATTTAAAGGCGTACTTGTCAATTCTTCTCGTTCCTCCACCTAAAAGGTCAGTACTTTCAAGGCATGTATATAATTTTGCAAGGAATTTAAATTGCAGGAGTGGATGAATGTTTAGCTACCAAACCCCAAGTTATGACTTTATTGAATCTTGGAAGATCCTAATAGATGGTTTTAGAACAAAAATATGGCAAGTCCAATTTTCCCTTCAGAATGTCTAATAGATTTCAAAATGCTCAAGACATGACCTTGGGCCACTTTGAAGATCTCTTGAAATATTCTAAGTTCATTTTGAGCTTATCATATTGTTCCATTAATCATCTGAGGTCAAAGTGTGACTACCCCATTGCTCAATTGCTCAGTGAACCCATTGCTCAGTGAAACTTGACAATTTAATTATCCCTAATATAGGATACTCGATTAATCGATTGATGTTTCTTTTAAGAGTTATGTGAGTGGGTGCCTTTAAGGCAAGTCTAGATCATTTAATGATTATGCTGCCCACAATTAAATTCATGCTTGTAGTGTTTAAAGATGTTAATCACCAATCATATCATCTTCTAAATCCAATCAATTGAGTTTAGACATTGAGCCTAGGTCACTACTAAATCTCTAATAATCATGATAGGTGAACTGGTGATTATAAAAATTTTGATTTAAGTGATATGTATTCTTATCAAATAGTCAAAATCATCCTCAACTTTTGGTTTAAGAAAAATAAACTATCATCTTTCAAGCTTAAGCCCATCACTTAAGAATCATTTAATCTTAGTTGTCTTCCAATTCATGATTCATGAAGATTAGGAGCCAATTCATGAAGATTAGGAGAGTTATGATTTTGTTGATGTTGTGCAAGGGTGGTGCTTGAGTTTCTAGCTTTTATTTCCATTGTATTTCAATCATCCAAACATGTTTATTAAGATCAAAATTACCCATTTTTCCTTGATTAATCTTAAATTTTGATTAAGGCACCAAAGTCTACAATTATCACTTTGCCCTTAGGAGCATTTCACCTCATAACTCATTAAACACAACTCAAATGACTTCCAGGGTTTAGAGTATCATATCCCTGAGGTAATTATAATGTTAGATGAGAATATGTGGACTCCTCAAATTTAATTTAATTTAAATATTTATTTAAACCTAGAAATAGGATTCTTTAGAAATTGATTTATTTGAATTTTCAAAATAAAATTTTTATTTATGAGAAAATTATTAGAGATTTCCCTAAGCCAAAAAAACACTTAGACAAAATTTCATGATTTTTTGAATTACATTTTTATTATTATTGTTTTATTATTAACAAGTTTCAATGATTTAATTAAACATAAGATAATGTTTGACTTAAAAAAATTATTTTTATATTTCTATTAGACTTCTTTGAGTTTGGAAAACTCAGAAAATCAAATTTTGTATTTTTAGAAATTTTAATTTATTCATTATAATTATTTTTATGAGAAAATAAGGGAAATTCACTTTTTAAGCTTTTAAAGTTTATATTTAATTTAGAAAAAATAGGGAAAATATTTTAATGAGTCCCAAGTGATCAAAGAGCAATTAGGCATATTTTAAAATATTTTTATATTTTTGAGATTTTTAATTATTTTTAATTATTTTAAAATTCAAAATAAAGCTAAAAAATTAAGTATTTTCTAAAAAATAATTTTTATTTTTCCCAAGTGTCTCTAATCACAAGGAACTCAGAAACCCACTTCCCACTTTTCATAATTCTTTTCATAATTTTCCCAAATGTATTTAATTTAATATAATTATTTTTGTACAAAAAATACAAGGTTCCTTAAAAAATCCACTTTATCAAATAATTTTTAAATTTTTTCAATGGATAAACATGATTTTTATGAACAATATGAAATTAATTTTGTCAACTTTTAATAAGTATATAATTTACAAAAATTAACATAAAGTAAAAATGTTTAATTAGTAACAGAAATACAAAAAATTATCCAAATCATCACGGACATCATGATATTTTTTCTAGATTTCTTTGACAATAGGAAACCTACTAAAATTATTCTCATAATTTTCCAAATGATATTTTGATTTATATAATTAAGATAAGCCAAAATAGTCTTCCTAGCTTGAAAATTAGGACTAGAAGCATCGAGATGTCCTCTAACCTTCTAAAATTCAGAGGACATTGCCTTTGTCATGAGGAACAAACCCCTACAATTTCAAGCCATGGTGAGCAATGTTTGATTATAATAAATTATAATACTCCAGAGGGTATTTAATTCATTAAAAATCAAGGTATAAGAAAATAATTTTTATTTTTAGTCCACATTATTCTCCCCGTTCACTGAGCAAGAGGGTATTTTTCTTTTATTTTTATATTTTTTTCTAGAGAAAAATATGGATTTTTGAAGTTTAGGAATTTAAAATAATTCAGAAAATCTATATTTTTCTACGTATCATACGTGTCGCCAACTCAACCTACAGTGGCCCCAAACTCACACCCGGTGCGCTCCCATTCATCGTTGTCATCCACCTCAACTGCCACACAGCCCGCGGTTCACGCACCAAGAGTCTGACCGGCTCGATCTCCTCCGTCCATTGGATACACACGCGATCGGAAGGCTCTCCGTTATTGTCCCCAAGTGACCTAACCCAAGAGCCGTTCACACTAAAACCTTAAGATGTTCGCCTAGACTCAACCAAATTGTATGGGGTTTGTTCCTAAACCTTCATCTACTCATAACGAACCTATCGATATGGTATATACGGTATGAAATACATTAAATACGTATAAAGAATCAAAAAAGGTTCGGATTAGGGTTGAGGTTCAATACAATTATCTGAGAGGGGAGGCCTCAATCAGATGGTTGTGGTAGCTTTGATTGGGTCCAACAAACCTTCAGATGAAGTCCTAGGTCCTGGTGAATTGCCTAGATATCATTTCGTTTGAACTCAGTTTCAAGTGCTGGACTAGAGCGATGTTAGATACTATTTAGGATGGGGATTTTATGGGGAATCAACTCCTCTAAGATGGTGTGTGAACAATTAATTGAAGTTTGGTTCATTATGGAGGTGTGGAGGAATTTTTTCTGGTTTTAGGGAAAAATTCAGTGAAGAAATTGGCTCTGTGGAGTGGCTGAGAGAAAGGGGATTGCACTTGGGATGGTTTGGAGAGCCTCTGGTGAGATTTTGGCAGAGTTTCCTCAAGGCTTCAAGCACTCTCTTCCTTGGCCATGGAGAGGTCAATTTAAAGCTTTGGCTGTCTGGTTAGGCTCAGGGGCTGGGAGTTGAGTGCTAAAGCATTCTAAGGTGGAAGGAAAAAAGGCTCAAACATCCAATTAGAGTGAGACAAGTCAGAGGAGTTTAATTTTGGGTTTTTGCTAATGGTGACACCTTTGGGCTAGCTGTTTTCGGCGGCTGAGGTGGTGGCTGGCCAGAGTATGGTCACTTCTTGGCTTAGGGAGGCCAGAGGTTGCTTAATGATGACTAACTTTTAATGGTTTGACATGATGGCAAATATATTTTGGCTTAGGCCGAAAAAGGGGATGAAATCCCTTAATTTAGGGAACCATTGGTCTAGGGGTGTAAACGAGCTGAACACGAGCGAGTCATGCTCAGCTTTTGTTTGGCTCGTTTATATTTTGAGCTCAAAAATTGTGTTCGTGTTCGGCTCATTCTTAACGAGCCGAACATGAGCTGTCCACTAACAAAAAGCCCTTTTAACAACCCTAATCATGTAGTCATAAGACTATGAGGGTTTGAGCAAGATTTAAAAATTATTATTTATATTAAAACATCATTTGAATCTAATTTAATAATTTTTATTCTATTTTCTTAATCAATATTTTAATTGATTATAAATCTTTGTAGCCTTGTAGTCAATTATATTTTTTAAAATACCACTTTTTATATATATATATATATAAACTTGATGAGGTTGTTAACTTATCGAACGAAATTACGAGCCGAACACGAGCTTCTTAACAAGTCGAACACGAGTTGTTCGCAAACAACGAGCCGTTTTGACAGCCCTACATTGGTCCATAAAACACCTTGGCTAGTTTAGGTGGGTTTAGGCTGGTTAATAAGATGCACTTGGTGGTTGGAGTGGTCCTTAGTAGGCCAATTTAGTTTTGTTGGGTCAAATTTGGTGTATGGGTTCATTTGGGTCAAACTGGATTGGAGTTGAGTTTGGGTTAGACTATCCATGACATTGAGCTCAATTTATTGGTTAATATTGTGTAGATGATTATCGTAAGGAGTTTATAAAAGGTTTGGAGTGATTTGGAGTTGATTTAGAGGTTCAATTTGGTGGGGTTAAATCATATGGTCAAAATTGGGGGTTTGACTTGGATCAAATTTGAGCTCAAAGAATGGGTCAATTAAGCTTGGATTTGGTTTAAATTGATCATATGAAAGATGAATTTGAGTTTAGGATTGAAATTGAGGAAAATTGGGTCCAAATTGATGGATATTTGAGATGAATTTGGGGAAATTGGGCCTTTAATGACAATTTTTGGGGATTTTGGTTAAAGATGGTCTTTGGGGGTTTTGGTAAAAATATTCAAATTGGAAAAATTGGGTTCAATTGAAGGGTCCAAATTGGTTTTGGAGACATTTGAAGTGATTTTGGATGTTTTGGGAAAGTTTAGGCCACCAAGGGTGTTTTTGTAATTTTGACAAATTTGAAGGTATTTTGATAATTTTGGCAATTTTGGGTTATTTTGGGCAATTTGGGTATTTTAAAATGGTTTGAAATGATTTTTGAATAAAATTGGGTATTTTGGGTGTTTTTGGGAATTTTTGCCAAATTTAGGGTTTGGAGGTGTTTAGGTAATTTGGATGAATTTAGGGGCAAAAGACCAAGTTGGATTTTTTTGGTAGAATTGGGGTGTCAACCACTATGTATGAGCTATGGACTAATGAAACCCTTATTTGGGTCCTCTATATACTGGTCTTAGCTAAACCCTAGCCTAGGCCTAGTGGGTCCAGGGGACCATCTCTACATGAGTCTGAGTCTCTCAAAAGATCAAGGGATCAAAGCCAACAATTTTGGGTTTAGGGTCGTAAGTGCATCTAGGTGATAGTGAGTGTAAGTGAGTGAACTAGCTCCAGACCAACACCCAGGGTTAATCCTAAGGTCAAGCAGTCTTCTGAGGACTCTCCTTGAGCTCCTTCATACTAACCCCACCTACTGAGTGTTAGATGTTAGGATCAATATGTGGAGCTTCAAGTTGAGCAAAGAGGAGTTTAGAGTTTCTAATGGTAAGGTTTCCCTTTCTAATTTTCTAGGAATAGTCAACAAAAAAGTCCTATGGCTAGACCTTAGGCTACTAAAGAGGGAAAAAAATAAACCTCAATAAAAAATGAGGTCAACAAAAGTGTATTTTTCAAATGATGTGGCAAACACACCACGCGTATTGGCGCTGGCCAAGGAGATCAACAAAACTAACATAGATTCCTAAGTTAACACACCTAAAATGGAGTGTAAAATTGAGTGCTCGTTGTTTTTGCTGGGGATATAGCAGGTGAATATCCAATCAAAATCAAGGAGTAGAAACTCTCACTGGGGATTGGAGAGTAGGTTTCAAATTATCAAGTTTCAGGGGGTTTTTGAGAGTAGGTTTCAAATTATCAAGTTTCAGGTGTTTTTGGAGGAAAGGAATCAATGTTAGGTGTTGAATCCAAGATGGAAATTGAAATTTAGGTATCAATCCAAAAAAGAGAATTGGAATTTAGGTACCAACCTCGAAAGATAGGAATCAAAATTTAGGTACTAATACCGAAATGAGAATTGAAATTTATGTATCAATCTCAGAAAGAGAGTCAGAATTTAGATACCGACCTCGGAAGATAGGAATTATAATTTAGGTATTGGTTCTAAAATGAGAATTGAAATTTAGGTATCAATCTCAGAAAGAGAGACAAAATTTAGGTACCAACCTCGAAAGATAGGAATCAGAATTTAGGTATTGATCCCGAAATGAGAATTAAAATTTAGGTATCAATCTCAAAAAGAGAGTCAGAATGTAGGCACCGACCTCCAAAGATAGGAATCAGAATTTAGGTACTAATCCTGAAATGAGAATTAAAATTTAGGTATCAATCTCAGAAAGAGAATCAGAATTTATGTACTGATCTCGAGAATTGATCTCGAGAATTGAGAATGGGAGGGGGCCCTATACCCATCTTGAGGATTGAGAATACGATGCTATGTTCCACTAAAAGGGGTTGATCCCGAAACTGCTTATATGCAGCAGTATAACAATAATTCTGATTATATTTTTCACTTATAACCAAAAACTTGATCTTGAAGAAAAATAAGAATTTAACTTTTAATTTATATATATTGGGATACTATGCAAGTATACGTATCGTTATCAAGTAATATAGGACTTTTTTATTAAGACCTGAATATTGCACCCACAGGGAAGATATGCAATATGCACTTTTTGGAAAACTTTCTATTTTTAAAAAGAAAATTAATTAAACTAAAGATGTTTTCAGAGTAAAGAAAGTTTAAATATTTTTGGTAATTTTAATAATTTGACAAAAACATAACTAACTTAAAAATATAACTTAAGTTTTTGTAGAAGAAAAACACTAAATATGAAAATATCTTTCTCCTTCTCATGAATCAATAATAAGTATAGGAATTTTGTTGTGGAAGTATGCATATTGTGTTGTGCTAAATAGGAGCAATAATATTCTTTACCCTTACTAGAGATGCTATAAAGAACATTAGCTAATTTAAAGTTTGAATAGTTCT
>NW_018218841.1:177162-177513 GCF_001263595.1 Phalaenopsis equestris
TCTTTTACAACACTCTCAATATAAAACTAAAATAAAAAGGATAAATATGAGGTGCCTGAAAATCTGTCAAACTAACTCCCCAATTTTTTAACTTTCAAAACTTTCCCAGTTCTTTTAGGACCCCTTTCAAAGTCTCAGTCTTCCTTATTTTACAATTCGCCAAAAGGTGCATTAGTATCTCTTTAAAATGTGTCTTGATTTGATTTATTTCCCCAAAAGATGCATCCTTTCGCAATAATTTTTGTCCATGGTGGTTGTAACCACCTATTAAGCCACTAGGTGACCTCTTCAAAATTTGCAAAAACTGAATTTACTCATCCAATAACTGCCACTGATGCTTAGGCGCGGACT
>NW_018218841.1:177618-185705 GCF_001263595.1 Phalaenopsis equestris
TTCTTACCTGTACCTGAAAGAAAAACACAAAAATACCTTCCATTAAAGCGCAATATCTCAAAAATAGGTATAAAAATATGTCTAAAAACACTATATATTTTAGGCGTATCAAAGATCTCCAAACTTAAATTGTTACTTGTCCTCAAGTGACACTTCAATCTTTAAAAACTAAATATGTATGATATGTATATGAGTTTCTTTATAAATTACTAAAATTTAGATTTAGAAATATAGTAGTCCAATTTAGAAAAAATATTAAGTAAATGAGACCAACTTAAAGTTTAGAAATTTTTAATGTTAAGAAAGATGAAAACATGAGTTCCTATGTAATTCAGAAATATTGTAGATTTTCCAAATTTAGCAATTCTTTTATTATCTCTACTTAAAAATTTTTATTAATAATAATTTTACTTACTATATTTTTTTTTAGGTAAGGATTACTATATTTGGATAGACCTTTAATAATTTTGAATTCTACTTTTCCTTTCCTAAAGCAAAGTCTTGATACAAAACTCTTACTTATAAATATAATAATAGCTTTGAAAATTATTTTTAATAAAAGAAATTTAAGTATTAAAAATAAATTTCTAAATTTCTAAAATTTTCAAAAATACAATATTTCTTACTAAAGATAGTTACTTTTATTAATCATTTTCTACACTAAAAACTGTTAACTTAAAGTTTTTCTTCATTACTCAAAATTTCAACTAAATTCTCTTACTCATTTCAAAAATCAAACTTTACTTCCCTAATATAACTTCATATACATGGTCAATTTTTCTTTTCAAACCAAATTCACTTGTAGTTCATTTGAGAACAAATAAAATTAAAGTTTTGAAAATATTTTTCATCCCCCCTAAACTTATTTTTTTAACAGATTAAACAGTTTAGCATCAAATATATATAAGCAGGAGTGAAAATTAGAATAACTGCTAACATGAATTTTTATACCGTAATGATACAAGTATAAAGCTAAAAATAGGAGTAAAATTAATTTTGATCAAATTTTCTAATATTTTCATTTCAATTAAACATGTAGAGATTCAATAGACTTCTAAACAATGGGTATAAACATAAAAACAAACTAACACACTAACTTGACTTCACAATCTCAACATAAAAACAAACTCACAAACATGATAGAAGAAAAGTACAGGGTAGCAGTTTCTGAAATTTAATATTTAAGACTTAAGTTAGCAAGATTTTCATCTTTTCAAAAGATATAGAATTAAGTTAAGTTCTAAACTAACTAAATCACAAAACTCACAACAGTTACTACCCCAGAATTTTAAAACAAATAACTAACTACTACAAACATCGCAATAACAATAAAATACTTCCAAAGTCCTCTTCCAACAGTCAAGTAAGAAATAATCTCGTCTAACTCCGCTTTTGTCGGACTATAATTTGCATAAAAACATAACGTATCAGGTGGCAGATGATAAAACAAGTTGATTACCTCTTGTGAAAAAGGTAAGAACTTTCCTCGAACCATGACTCTATTATCTTCAACCTCAGGGAGGTTTGCATAGAACTCCCTAACAACAGAAATAACCGCCATAACAGAGAAACAGCAGAATCGTTCCCACTGTCAGCGAACAATCAAATCCTCTACGTCTCCACCTGGATTCCTAAAACGCCGCTCTTGAATCAGTTTCTGTGATTGCAACGCATCACTGTACCGATCCCGAGCCTTCGAACTAATAAATTTACTTGAATCAAAAGGGCTCTTTCCTTTGCTCCTCTTCATTCTTGGTGCCATTCTAAAAATTTTATAAATTCAAAAAATAACTTCAAAAATTAAGTCTAAATTACTAAACTAAATTTCCAAAGTATAAACTACACTTCCCATGCAATTTCTATAGATTTTTTTTCTCATTTTTCACCATGATTAGTGAATTTTCAAATTTCTCCAAATATGTTCAAAATACATAGTGGAAATCTAAAATTTTTGCATAGAAGTAAAACTCTTACCTCAAGGAACTTGGATCTAGCAAATTTCACTTAATTCCACCAAGAAATCTTCACTTTAGATGTGCCCTAGCCCTAAAAAATTGCAAACTTGAGAGGTTGAAGGTGGCGGTGGCGTTAAAAATGGTGATTTTTGGGCTGAAATTTCACTTTTAACAGTTTGCAAATCGATTTTCTTGAACCGACACTTAAGCGCGGGTAAATGGCGCTTAGGCGCCTGCCTCTCTGGGTTGGCTCCCCCCCTAACGGGGCTTAAGCGCGAGATGTGGCGCTTAGGCGTTAGTGCACGATTTTAAAAATTTTTAAATTAAATTAAAATGCACTATTTGCCTAAGTGAAGCACCCCTAAATGATCTCATAGCACTTAAATGACTATTTTCAACTTCCTATGACTCCCCTCTCTCTCAAAATTCTCCATAATAACTATTTCAGTTCGAGGCTAAAAATAACACAAATTTTCACACAAACAAACATATATTAATTCACAAACAAGTATAAATACCTTTGAACACTTAATTCTCACTCCAAATAGTCTTGGATGAGAAAATTTTCCTAAATATAAATACACAACAATCATTACAAATATAAAATTTATAAATTCTAAGAACAAGACTTAAACAATAAACCACTTGAAAACAACAACTTCTAACATACAAATTCTAACAAAAAATTTAATTCCATTCTTCATTCGAAGGAACAAATTCCTATCTTTCATTAGTCTCTCCAGGAATATAGAGTTGATAAAACTGACGGTGGTGACGAGCTCTGATACTATTCTTTCAATCCACTTCAGCTTTATGAACATCATCTTATTTGCTTCCTCTATATAACTTATGTGACTAAATTGCATCTTCAATTGCCATCCAATATGCTCTAGATGTGCTTGCAACTCAATTACTTTGGTCTCCAATAAATCTTCAGTAAAGTCATAGTATTCTCAATTTTGTTGATCTTCTCTGATATCCCTTCAATACTAACGAATACTAACGACTAAGAAACTGTTAAACAACTCTCGTGCACTTTAACTAATGAACCTCTTCCTTATGGTTTCTTCCTTCTTCTTCAAATCCATCTCCCATGAAAACATTTTCTCTAAATCTCACTTTCTCTTAGACTTTTAGAGTTAGAAATGATCTAGGGTAAAATTGCTTCACAAAACCCTTCTATGTATAGGCATAAATCCTTCCAACAACTCCTATACATGTTTAGAAAATGCATTGGCTTGTTTTAAAATGCATTGGCATGTTTTTACAAACAAATTGGTGGTTAAAACTTTTGGAATATTAATTTCACAGATGCGTTTAAACTGCCGCGATCAGGCGCTTAAGCGCCTGTGCACATTTTTTCACTATTCAACTTAACATCCAAATTCACATTCTAACATGTCTTGGTTACTAAATAAAGTCTTTAAATCTTTACTAACTCATAATAGTTTCAAAAATACTACCCCAATTTTCTTAATCACACACAAAACAACAATTAAAATAAAAACACTCTGATAACTATGGTTTGTCTCCCACAATGCGCTTGGTTTTACGTCGTTAGCCTGATGTAACCAGTGCTTATTCTGGTTGACCCAACATCATTTCATAATTAAATTTTTGTTGATCCCTTATAAAATAAGGTTTCAGTCTATGTCCATTAACTTTAAATATTTTCTCAGACTTAGGATCTTTAATATCCACAGCTCCATAGGATAAACTTTTATCAAAACAAATGGGCCCATCCACTTGGACTTAAGTTTGCCTAGAAATAATCTTAACATTGCATTATATAGCAAAACTTGTTGCCCTGACTAAAAAATTTTAGTAAGAATCCTTTGATCATGCCACATCTTCATCTTTTCTTTATAAATCTTGACACTCTCATAAGATTCATTCCTTATCTCTTCAAGCTCATTTAATTGCAATAATCTTTTCTCACCAGCATCTTTTAAATTATAATTGAACTCTTTAATCACCCAATATGCTTTATGTTCAAGTTCAACTGGTAAGTGACAAACTTTCCCAAATATTAGCCTATATGGGGACATTCCTATATGAGTTATGTATGTAGTCCTATAAGCCCATAAAGCATAGTCAAGTTTGACTAACCAATCCATTTTTATTGGATTCATAGATTTTTCCATAATTCTTTTAATTTCTCCATTTTGGCATTTCTAAAATGACTTCCCCCATCAGTAATGATAACTCTCGGCATCCCAAATCTACAAAATGTGTCCGTTTTCAAAAAAATTGCAACACTTTGAGCATCACATCATAGTAATGCAACAACTTCTATCCATTTGGATACATAGTCCACTGCTAACAGAATATATAAATTTCCAAGAGATGGTATAAATGATCCCATGAAATCTAATCCCCAAACATCAAATATTTCAACTTCTAGCATATAATTGAGGGGCATCTCATTTCTTTTAGAAATATTGCCTACTCTTTGACATCCATCACAACAAGTTTTGATATAAGCATAACATCTCTAAAAAATGTAGGCCAATAAAATCTAGATTGTAAAATTTTGTATGTTGTTTTATCAACACGAAAATGTCCCCCAAAATTAGAATTACGACATTTTTTGATAATTTCATAAGTTTCTTCCAATGGTACACATCTTCGAATAATTAGATTCTTTCCTTGTTTATATAAAAATGAGTCATTCCAAAAATAAGTCTTAGCTTTAGAAATAAATTTCCTCTTTTGTTGGTATGTCATTCCATAGGGTATAATATTACTAACAATAAAATTCACAATGTCGGCATACCACGGAACACACCACGCATTAATAGTGAACAATTTTTCATCTGGAAAATGTTCATTAATTTCTTTTTCAAAACAAAGTGGTTTTTCTAACTCAAGCCTGCAAAAATGATCAACAATTTGATTTTCACTCCCCTTTTGATCTACTATTTCAAAATCAAATTCTTCCAAAAGAAGAATATATCATATAACTCTAAGTTTATCATCCTTCATTTTCATTAAGTACTTAATAGTAGAATGAACTGTATGCACTACACAATGAGTTCCAATTAAATATGATCTAAATTTATCAAAAGCATATACTATTGCTAATAACTCTTTTTCAGTTGTTGTATAAGTGATTTGAGTTTCATAAGAATTTTACTAGCATAATAAATTTTTTTGAAAATTTTATCTTAAATTTCTCCTAAAACAACTTCTATAGCATAATCACTAGCTTCACACATCAATTCAAAAGGTTTTCCCCAGTTTGGTGAAACTATAATTGGTGCAATGATTAATTTTTATTTTAATAAATTAAAAGCTTTTAGGCATTCTTCATCAAAAGTGAAAATTGCATCTTTCTCCTGTAAGTGGTTTAAAGGCTTAGAAATCTTAACAAAATCTTTAATATATCACCTGTAGATTTCAACATGTCCTAAAAAACTCTTAATTTCCCTTACATTTGTTGGATAAGGTAAATTAGCGATCACTTAAATTTTAGCAAGATCTACTTCCATACCATTTTCTGATATTTGATGACCTAATACAATTCCTCTTGCTACCATAAATTGGCATTTTTTCCAATTAAGGAATAAATTTGTTTCTTCACAGTGCTTAAGAATTTTAGATAAATGTTCTAAAAATGAGTCAAATGAAGTTCCAAACACTAAAAAATCATCCATGATTACTTCAGTCCCTTTTTCAATTAAATCACAAAAAAATTGCCATCATACATCTTTGAAAAGTAGTAGGGGCATTACATGAACCAAAGGACATCCTTCTAAAAGCAAAAGTACCATAAGGACTGGTAAAAGTTGTTTTCTCTTAATCCTCAGGAGATATTTGTATTTTGTGATAACCAGTATATCCATCCAAAAAATAAAAGTATTTATGTCCAGCTAGTCTATCCAACGTTTGATATAGAAAGGGTAATGAAAAATGACCTTTCTTAGTGGCAAGATTTAATTTTCTATAATCAATGCATATTTGCCACCTTGTAACTTATCTAGTAGTTATTAATTCATTATGTTCATTCACAGTTATAGTTACTCCTCCTTTCTCAGGATCGCAGTGAATTGGACTAACCCATGTACTATCTGAAATAGGGTAGATAATTCCAACATCTAACCAGCTTTAAAATTTCTTTCTTAACAACTTCTTTCATAACAGGATTCAGTCTCCTTTGAGGATCAGCCCTCGGTTTGCAGTTCTCTTCCATATGAATTCTATGCATACCAATTGAAGGACTGATTCCTTTAATATCAGCAACTGTCCATCCAAAGGCTTTCTTAAAATTTTTCAAAATTTTCATCAACCTTTCATCTTCTTCCATCATTAATTTTGAGGAAAATATAACTGGTAAAGTAGAGGAATCTCCTAAAAAGGCATATTTTAAATATTCAGGAATTCAAGTTCAAATGGTTTAATCCTTGAAGGAATATGATTTTTATTATTATGTTCCAACAAATCTAAAGTTTCAAATTTTTTATGAATATAATCTAAATTTTCTTCTTTAATTTCATCCTCATTCTCAATAGATTCTTCTCTCCTCAATTTTTCTTCAAACTCTTTATTAAATAGCTCATTACTTACATAATCAGTAACTTCCATTCTAAAACATTCATTGTATTTTTCTGTTGCAGGATATTTCATAGCTTTTGTAATATTGAATGTTACTTCTTGATCATTAACTATCATTATTAATTTTCCTTCTTACACATCTATCACAGCTGTCCCTATTGAAAGAAATGGACTCCTCAGAATGATAGGTATCTTTTTATCTTCCTCCATATCTAGTATTTTTCTTCATAAGTTGTGTTGAAATGACATTCACTTAGATATCTTTTAACATCCATCCTATAACATTCATCATTTTTACCTTTTATAGGATATTTCATTGATCTTGAAATATTGAAAGTAACAGTTTGATCATTGACTGGCATTGTTAATTCCCATTTCTGCACATCTATCATTGCTCTTTTTGTGGCTAGGAAAGGACTCCTCAGAATGATAGGTATCTTTTTATCTTCCTCCATATCTAGCATAATGAAATCAACAGGAAATATAAATTGATCCAGTTTTACTAGGACATCTTCTATAACTCCTTTAGGGTATGTTATCGAATGATCTGCTAACTGCAGAGTTATAGTAGTAGGGTTATTTCTCCTAATCTCAATCTTTTGAATATTGATAATGGCATAAGGTTAATGCTTGCACCTAAATTACATAAAGCTTTCCCATAAAATCTGTCTCCTATTGCACATAGAATTGTAAAGCTACTAGGATCTTTAAGCTTTTTAGGAAGCTTTTTTTGAATTATAGCACTGCACTCCTCACTAAGTGCAACAGTCTCATTACTTTCAAACTTCCTTTTCCTGTTGAGAGTATCCTTCATAAACTTTACATAGCTTGTCATTTGTTTTAAGGTTTCAGCAAATGGAATATTAATTGTAAGTTTCTTAAATATTTTTCAGAAATTTTGAAAATTGCTTATCCAACTTCTACTGATAAAGTCTCTGAGGAAATGGAGGTGGTGGTTTTTCCAAATCAATTTTTTGTGGAGAAAGATTTCTTTCAGAATCGTTTGGATCATCCTCTTTTGACTCTTCAATTTCTTCTCTCTCTACTTCAATTTTTTTTTGAACCCTACCTTCCAACACTCTTCCGCTTCTAAGTTGAACGACTTTTACTTGCTCTTTATTCTGGTCTTTTAGCTTTGATTTAGTATTAATAGGAAGTGTTCCTTGGGATCTATTACTTAATGAATTTGCTATTTTCCCAAGTTGATTCTCAATTTTTTTAATTATAGCTCATTGACTTTATAATTGATTTCCCTTTTGTAACACTACTTCTTCTCCTTAAATTTTGTATCACTGTTGAAAACTGGAGGATAAGTATATCTATAATTATTATTCTCTTGGATTTTCTAGTTCCTCAATGGGTTTACTTGGTTGTTCCCCATTGCTCATTATTATCACCCGAATTGTTATTCGGGTTAAAGTTTGATGGTTTTTCCAACCTTGGTTATAATAATTTGAATATGGGTTATTCTTCTTGTTATTTATGGCATTCAAAGTTTCTAATGGTGCTTGAGAATCTACCATTTAGCCTAATGAATTCTCTTTAATCATGGAAATTGGTTGAGAAAAATTCATTCCA
>NW_018218841.1:186015-186595 GCF_001263595.1 Phalaenopsis equestris
CTAAGTTCTGATAGATCCAGGTGCTAACGAATTCAAGCACATCTTAGCTTTATCCCTCAGTGAGAAAGGAAATAACTTAAGTCTTATGACATCATCTGAGATACACCATCGTATTTAAATGTAGCGCACAATTCTAAAAAATTAGTAAGATGTAAATTTGGATCTTCAGTTGGTGATCCCCAAACTGATTATTTGATACCATTTGGATAATAACAGGTTTAAGCTCAAATGAATTGGTCACTATAGTAGGTTTTTGAATCTTACAATGTAGTTCATCTAAAGTAGGGTTGAAATAATCTTTTAAAGGTCTAAACTCTTGATGAATTTCAGCATTTGGATCATTTTGGTTTGCCATTCATGTAATTTTTTTGGATTTTTCAAGATTTTTATTTTTTTTGGTTTTTCTGATTTTTCTAACAGTTCTCTCTAATTCAGAATCGTAGGGCACAAGTTTTTCAGAACCTGAACTACACATACACTAGCATAAAATAAAATAAAACTAAACACACACAAAATAAAATATAATAACTTTAAGTTTAAATAAGACTTTCTAAAAATAGAAATTTGCTTTTAAATCAAT
>NW_018218841.1:186636-220021 GCF_001263595.1 Phalaenopsis equestris
ATGATCCCGAAACTGCTTATATGCAACAGTATAACAATGTCTTTGATGATATTTTTTTACTTATGTTTTCTTACTTTGCAACAGAACCAAAAACTTGATCTTGATAAAACTTGATCCTGAAAAAAAATAAGAATTTAACTTTTAATTTATATATATTGGGATACTACACAATTATACGTATCGTTATTAAGTAATATAAGACTTTTTGATTATGACCTGAATATCAAACCCACATGGAAGATATGCAATATGTACTTTTTGAAAACTTTCTATTTTTAAAAAGACAATTATTTAAACTAAAGATATTTTTGCAGTAACAAAAGTTTAAATATTTTTGGTAATTATAATAATTTGACAAAAACAGAACAAACTTAAAAAGATAACTTAAGTTTTTGTACAAGAAAAACACTAAATATGAAAATATATTTCTCCTTATCATGAATCTGTAATAAGTATAGGAATTCTATTGTAGAAGTATGCATATTGTGTTGTGTCAAATAGGAGCAATAGTATTCTTTACCCTTACTAGAGATGCTATAAAAAATATTGGGTAAATTAATGTTTGAATTGTTCTTAAGACCGACTAGGCAGAGAAGATACTAGATCTCACTCTAGAGTTCCCTCGATTCCCTCCACCTGGGGGCTAACAACTCGTATCAGAACCTAAAATAATAATCCAAGTTGGGGGCTTTAACCTATCACTTTAAAGCCCTCTAACTCTACACCCTTCAATTAATATTTCTCTATTTATTTGCACTCAATCATATGAACTACATTCTCATTCATACAACCTCATGTGATTCTTTCCAATTGATGATTAAGACAATACCAGCCCGGTTCTTACATGTTCTAAAAATAAATTTTAACATCTGGATTGGCCAAATCAAGAAGTAAATGAAGTACATAGATTTAAATTATCACAACTTCTTCCAACATTAAAGATCAATACTCTCCATAACTTCCATCCAACACTTAATTACTTATCATTTTAAGAAGAAAGATAAGAAAAACTAGTCAGAATCTATAGAGAAAATAAAACCACACTTTAGTTTAAAAGTAGAAATCATTGTCAAACCAACAACAAGTATCAATTAAAACCAAAAGTAGTCTAAAACAAAACATAAAAACTTATCTTAATTCCTCCACCAAACACTTCAAGTTCCTTTGAATCTCTTCTCTTTTACAACACTCTCAATATTAAACTAAAATAAAAAGGATAAATATGTGGTGTCTGAAAATCTCTCCAACTAACTCCCTAATTTTAAAACTTTCAAAACTTTTTCAGTACATTTAGGACCCATTTGAAAGTCTCAATCTTCCTTCTTTTATAATTCCTTAAAAGTTGCCTTGGTATCTCTTCAAAATGTGACTTGATTTCGATGTATTTCCCCAAGAGATGCATCTTTCGCAATAATTTTCGTCCATGGTGGTTGTAACCACCTATTAAGCCAATAAGTGTCTCAAAAACCTCTTTAAAATTCACAAAAATTGAATTTACTCATCCAATAACTGCCACTAGCACTTAAGGGCCTCTAGCACTTAGGTGCGACCTTCTCTGTTTAACCGACGCTTAGGCGCCAAAACACTTTTGCACATTTTTCACTTATTTGCTCCAAATTTGATCCTTTTTTTCACTCCTTTAAGCATTTTTCACCTTTTTACTTGTACGTGAAAGAAAAACACAAAAATACCTTCAATTAAAGCGTAATATCTCAAAAAAGGTATAAAAATGTGTCTAAAAAATACTATATATTTTAGGCTTATAAGGGGTCTTATACCAATCTCAAGGATTGGGAATATGATGTCGTGCTCCACTTAAGGGGGTCTTATACCAATCTCAAGGATTGATAATAGAATTTCGTGTTCCACTTGAGAAGGTCGTATACCAATCTCAAGGATTAAGAATAGGATGTTGTGCTCTATTCAAGAGGGCCTTATACTAAGTTCAAGGATTGAGAATAGGATGTCGTGTTCCACTTAATGGGGTCTTGTACCAATCTCGAGGATTGAGAATAGGATGTCGTGTTCTATTCAAGAGGGTCTTATACCAATCTTGAGGATGAGAATAGGATGCCTTACTCCATTTAAGGTGGTATTAAACTTATCTCAAAGATATGGGTAGAGAATCAGATGTCTTACTCCATTTAAGGTGGCCTTAAACCACTCTCAAAGGATGAGAATATGATGTCTTACTCTATTTAAAGTTGTCTTAAACCTATCTCGAAGATATATGTCACATTAGGGAGGAAAGAACTAGGACTCATATCCAACCCAAATGGTGACAAGGGAAATACCTATTACATTGGGAGGAAAGCACTGAGACTCATATCCAACCCAATGGGTAGCGGGAAAAGAGTTAGCGTCTCAATTCTATCCCCGAGAGCAATATGAAAATATTGTAGAAAAATTGTGGTGTTGAACTCATAGATATGTGTCATTTAAAGATAGGTATTGGTGAGAAAAAAATTTGTGAAATTTTGTAATATTTTGTGCAGAATGTTGAATTATCACGGGGATGTGAAGAGAATTAGTGCAGACAAGGACAGTCGTGTCGTGCGATCAAAGAGTAAGAGACATCGAAATCGAGAGAAACTACTCAACAAATTTATTTTCTTTTCTTGTTGTTTTTATCACATTTAATTATCAAAATATATTTTTAAAATTCAATTTTTGTTGGTTGATTTTCAAAAGAGAGTATTTTGTTTGAATTTTATTATTATCAAGTTTATATTGTTTTGCTCTTTGTTTATTGTAGCTCAGAACCAACGTATGGTTCTGGGGCTCTTTATCCATCGTACAAAAGGGCAATTCAAGAAACAGACTGAATTCTAAATGAAATTTTATTAATCTGCTTCAAACAGGAATTAGAGATTTATTATAGGCCAAAGCATCAAAAGGTACAATATGTTGAATGCATCAAAAGTACATCTAAAGTACATCTCAAAAGTACATCTAAAAATATCTCATGTTGGGTACATATCACAAGCTGAGCATATCTGATACACATATCATCATCTCTGCTGTGTCAAAATGTAATACAAAAAGTTATCCCCTGTCTGTCCATCCTTGGTGGGGTGAGCTCCTGATCGAGCTGACCTACTAAGCCACACTTCAAGACAAGAGTTACCTATGCATGTACTTAAAGGTACAACCCTCTCATAACTCATGAGGTTGTAGTTCTTCTAACTCCAGATCAGGATGGAATCCATACAAAATTTTGTTGCTATCCATCCTTCTGAAAGTTACAGACACCCTGCGGTGTCGTACCCCTAGAATGCAATGTTTGGCAAGATCTGCTCTACTCCCCTTAAGAATCAGTACTGAACCCACTGGTAATGGAATCTCCATGGATCCTCTGAACTCGCAGGGGCCAATGACATCTATTTCTTTCCCAAATAGAATATTGCTCTTACTCTTGAAGGAGACCGTGCAAAAATGTTTCATAAAATCATGATGGTCTATATGTGGGGGAATGCAATCGCCTTCATCATATATATAGATGATGCAGCTGTCAGGAATGCACTTGGTTGGAAGTATGCTCCATCAAACCATCCTCTTGATCATCCACTTTATCATAGGAGGTAACGGATCCACCTCATCATGTCTTAAATTCCCTGGGGGATTTCCTTTTCTTACCTTGGTAAAGTTGATTCTGCCTTTTCCACACATCAATTTTTGTGGTTCAGAATAGGTCCTTCCCATTAGAAGACCCGCTCGACCCTTGTCCCTTAGGTTGAAGATGCATTCAAGAATGCTTCTTTCGTCACTTTGAGAGAAGACTCTGGTGTACAACTCCAAGCCTTCTAGTATATTGACAAATCTTTCTTTAACTTCTTCATAAAATTCAAATTCCCTTTTCTTTACGTTTCTCATCTTGTCAAATTTTTCCATGGTGATCTTTGGCGGCTATTGAGGACGCTCCCTCATTTCAATATCAGCAGGATTCCATGTTGGTGTTGCCTTTGTATTCAGTGGAATATATGATTCCCCCATTGGGTTTTCCTCCATTAAGTGATCAGTGATTTGAAATCCATCCTCGATGGACGTGTACTCCTCCAAAGTACTGTAACACTATAGGTGGAGGACGTTGCAGTCCGGGCATTCCACAAATGCCTTTGTAGTTGGTATCCGTGTGGGAATCTTGGCGTTACACGTTGAGCAACCTGCACAAAGATAATCAAAAACCTCCAGTATCATTGGTTCTGTAGTGAACTTGGACTCGTCCGCTGTGGCAGGGAAGCTAGAGAAAGTCTATCTCAAGCATGGATCATAGATTTTCCCCTCAGGAATCGGGGTAAGCAAGTTTTCTGCCTCCTTCTGACGTCTTCTTTTTTCACGCAGGAAAGCTCTATGTTTGTAACAATTGACATTTTTATGTTGAGTCCTTCATAACGGTGCATCTGGCAGTCTCTTATCATCAACAGTGACTAGACCTCCGGTCGATGCAGTTATATAGATGGCAGGCGACTAGTCCCCTCCATCAGATATTGCTGCACTATCACTTTCTTACCCTTCAGTGAGGAATCCTCCTTGGTGCTGATCTTTAACAGTGATGGTAGCCCTTCTATTTCTTGACGACATACCATGTCCATCAGGGGACCCTCATAGTCTACATCGACTTGACCGAAGTCCACGTCAAAGTCTATGATGAAGTCTATGATGCCACACTGCAGTGCCTTTTCCTTGTTAAGTGCAAGATTCCAACCATCTTTAAAAATAAAAAATCAGCTTCTGACATCAGTGCGTTGAAATTTAGCAGGAACAAGAATAAAAAAAAGTGTTTATTAGATAAAATTTTAGTTTATATCGGCGAGAAGATCACTTATATATATATATATATATGTGGAGCCCCAACTAACTACCAAAAAACACCTATGGGGTACTTTAACTAATTACAACTCCACTCAAAACACAAAATACCATATCCACCTCGAAAGAAAATAAAAAAGACCAGTGAACCCTTAAGTACATGTATACCAAGCCCTAAGTCAGGCTTAAGTAAAGAAAAGGAATTGATGCAGGAGTAGCAAGTTCTAAGTTCAGGAGGGTAGCAACAAACTTAAGATAAACCAACAATCAGTATTAACAATCTAAATGTTGTTCTGACTAGCAATTCTTAGGTGGGGAAGGTTCATTCTATCCTCATGAAGTAAGAAGAGAAGTTGGGCAAGAGGGACAGTAGCCACAGTTGTGATGTTGCATATCCTCAGTGCTTAACAGTTTGATGGCCACAGTTGAGTCCACCTCAATCCAGATGTTATTCCAACCAATCTTAGTTGCAATAATAACTGCCTAGTAGACAACAATAATTTCAGTTTCACTTGCATCAGCAGCCAAGACCAGAGTATGGAAATATAAGAGGCAGTGTCCTAGGTGATTTCTGAAAATACCACCTACTCCAGCCCCCAGCTTAGAGAAGCTTCCATCAGTGTTAATCTTTATATATACATATATATATAAAATATCAAACTTAAAATTAGGAAAAAGAAAATCGAAGAATGTAACTTCAAAAGCTTTCATTTTATTGAGGTTAATTTTATTACAAATTTTTTAGACCTGGTGACAGACGTTAGGCTAAATAAATAACCCAAGAACAATCAAAATTTCAATTCAAGCAATGTCAAGTTGCATAGTATATCTTCAAGTATCGTCCGTTGATTGACAACATGGGTCTTTCGACTTGAAAATCCACTAGCTGGGCCTTGAAAAACCACTACCTGGTAGGCTCCTCCTGTATAGACCTTTTATGAAACAAAGGGTGCGACAAATAGTCCCTCCCAAGTTGGCTCGAATTTTCTACCCACTTTGCGGCGTGCAAGAATAAGTCTTTTGAGAATAAATACAAGATCACCAACTTTGAATATCCTTGGGCGGATCAATTTATCATGAGCTTGTACCATCTTTGCTTGGTAAAGTTCCAAATGTTGTTGTGCTTCTAGTCATTTTCCTTCAAGACTTTCCAATTCTTCAAGTCTGAGTTTTGCACTTCTGAGTTTTGCAGTTTTGCACTTTCTTCTATTGTAATTTAATTGGCAACAGTGACTCTGAGAGATGGCATCTGAAACTCTAGCAATAGTACAACCTCGGACCGTACAAGAGTGCGTAGGTCTTGAACGTTGTCCAGTAAGCCCGCAAGGCTTCTAACAGTTTGTTATGCCAATATCTTTTGTTTTCGTCTAGTGTCTTCTTCAAAATCTGTTCCAATGTCATGTTGAAAGCCTCAGACAGGCCATTTGCCTTGGAATAGTATATTGTAGAGTGTCTCCAGTCTATCTGGTGCTTCTTGACAAAATTATTGATTTTTATGCTCTTGAAGGCTGTCCCATTGTCAAAATTTTTTCTATATGAAATTTTGAAATGGTAGATGACATAGCTTTTGAAAAATTGAAGGATGTGTTGTGCTGTAACCTCTCATAACAGCACTACCTCTGCCCATTTGAGAAAGTAATTTGTAGCGGAAAGCATAAATCTATGTCCTTTAGAGGATGGAGGGTCTATCAGACCTATTATGTCCGTGCCCCAACACTCTAATGGCCATGAAGCAATGTGAAGCAATGGGCAATGGTTGGGTGTAGCACATTTGGAGGTTGGTGTAAGACCACCCCAAGCACTTGGCACTGGTGACATCTTCTGACTGTTTCCATGCAGTCGAACATCATTGTCGGCCAATAATATTCGAGTCTCTTGATCTTCATTTTCATCTTTAGCCCTGACTGGTGAGGCCCACACAATCTGGTATGTACTTCTTTGACAATATTCTGTGCTTCAGCTCTGCTCAAACATCGTAGCCACATCTGATCGAATGATCTTCTATCGAGGACATTGCTCACTAGGGCATATGACATAGCCCTTCTTGTGATGTGATATTCCTTGGACTTATCCTCTGGCAGCTTTCTAGTTTGCAAAAATTCTATTAAAGGCTTACGCCAATATTTGTTGATATCAGCAACTGTAATCATCATTTCTTCTTCTTTTCCAAGCTTGTGTAGATTTTCAAAGTCAATTCGAGATAAAATTTATCTTCCTTGTACTGTGATATCAATGGAATCCTCTGGGGGACATACTAATTCTTTTTCAAGTTTTGCTAGAGCTCAAGTTTTGCTAGAGCGTCAGCAAGAGCGTCAGCATGGGCATTATCTCCCAGAGGAATTCGATAGAAAGTTACACTGGGAATCTGCTCCAACAGACTCATTACGTACTAATGATATTCTACTAACCTTGGTTTCAAAATCTTGTATTGCATGATGAATTGTTGGATGACGAGCTGAGAATCGCCATAGATGGCCATATCTGCTGTATCCATCAAGATCACCAACTCTAACCCGGTAATTAGCGCTTCATATTTGACTTTGTTGTTGGAACATGACTTTGTTGGATGGTATGAGAACCTCAACTTACCCTTATTTGGCGTGATGAAGATGAAACCAATTCCTACCTTTCCTGGTATAATTGTTCCTGATCCTTTGTCTTTTTTGGTTGATGAAGCTCCATCAAAGTACATCTCCCAGCATTGCGCACTGGAGAAGTCCATCTGTAATACTTGCTTATCTGGTAACTCATTATTAAGAGGGGACCCAGCTAGAAGTGGGTGTGCAGCGAGGAAATATGCTAAAATATGTCCCTTGATAGCACGGAGAGGAACAAAAGTTATATCAAAATGCAACAAAATAATTGACCATCTTGTTAAACGTACAGAAAGTGTTGGTCGGGTCATCAAATATTGCAATGGATTAACTTTCGAAATAAGGGTAATTTTATGAGAGAGCATGTCAGGCCTAAGCTTTTGGGCGCAATGTCTAAGCTTCTGGGCGAAGAAAATCAAAGCTAGACAATGTTTCTCAATCGGTGGATACCTTAGCTCCGTCGGTATTCAACGACGATTCAAGTAGTAGAGTGCATTTTCTTTATCCTCATCATTTACTTGAGCTAAGAGGGCTCCAAGAGAGTCATCTAAGGTCGCGGTATAAAGTATTAATGGTTTTTCCGGGATAGGGGCTGCCAAAATAGAAGATGTCATTAAATATTGTTTAACGTCCTGAAAAACCCACTTGCATTTCTCTTCCCAAATGAATTTGGCGTCCTTCATAACTAATGCTGAGAAGGACTGACACCTGCCTGAGAGATTAGAAATAAAGCGTCTCAGATATGTCAACTTTCCTTAGAAGGAACGTAGTTGTTTTAAGGTTTTAAGGTAGAAGGAACGTAGTTGTTTTAAGGTTTTGGGAGAAGGCATTTCAAAGATAGCTTTAATATTATCTGGGTTGATCTCGATTCCCCGATAATGGACAATGAATCCTAAAAATTTCTAGAAGGAAACACCAAAAAAGCACTTCAAGGGATTCATCTTAAGATCATATTGTCATAATCATTCGAACACGATGCTCAAATCGTACAAATGGTCTATTTTTAGTTTACTTTTAATGACTAGATCATCCAAATAACGTTCCACTTTATTATAAATGAGATCATCAAAAATCTTTTTCATAGCTCATTGGTATGTCACTCCAGGTTCTTCAACCCAAACGACATCACTGTGTAGTAGAAAATCCCAATAGGTGTTCTGAAGGCTGTAAGTGCTGCATGTTTTAGAGTCATCTTAATTTGGTTGTACCAAGATGATCCATGCATAAAGGAGAAAATCTCATGTGTCGAAGCAATATTCACCATCATTTTTGGTATTGGTAATGGAAATCCTTCCTTTGGACATTCTTTATTCAAATCCCTGAAATCAATACATACACAAATTTGTCCAATTTTCTTCTTAACTAGCAAAATGTTAGCTAACCATGTGGGGTATTGCTCGTCCCACATAAAGTTAACATCTATAAACTTCTTCACCTTGGCAATGACTTGCTACTTTATTTCGATGCACATTCTTTTTGGAGCTTATTTTACTGGGGTCTTATCTTTGACCACCCCAAGTTTATGAATTGCAACTTCTGCTGACAGTCCTGTCATTCATTTCATCATAACTCCACTCCATGTGAAGTAATCTTTGAATTCTATTAACAGTCTGATCTACTCTAAGGATTCTTCATCTTTGAGTAGAGAATTTATAAATGTAGGTCGGGTCTGCTCTTCGAGGTTATTTTCTTTCAGTTCATCAATGATTGACTTGATTTCTTCCTCAAAATCTGGCGGGGCATTTTCTATCAGCTGATCAGTAGAGTTATCCTTCACATTGAGGCAATCCTCTTCTGATTCACTAGTAACAATCATGCAAAATTCTGAATCATTGACTGGTCCGACCGTACCAAATTCGAGGCCCTCTTTCGAGTTGGGAGTTCGACTTTTAACATTCCATAATTTTTCAAAAAGTTGTAACTTATCTTTTGACATTTTTTTTGACAAATGCCTCTATTGAATTAACTTTTGTACACAAGGCAAAAAGTAACCAAAAGGTAATCCCATTAATTTATTCGGATCCTCATCCAAATTTACATGATTTTTAAGACTAGTATAAGTAGAAGCACGATAAAACTTGATCGACTTTGAACCAGTGCTACGGACTTCCTTGACCTTTAAACTCTCAACCTTTTGAGGGAGAATCAGAGTAAGGGTCATGGTGTTCACATAGTGGTTTATCTGATCATATATTGTCTCATATTCGCTTTTCTCCACATCTTCCAAGGATATCTCATACTGTGGTTTCTTTTGTTTTATCGTTATCATTATTTCATCTTCAAAACTTTCTTCATCGTCAATGTTGATGGTCGGCCTAGTCCATTTCACAATTAAATTGGTTCTTGCTCATCCACGTCCCCGGCCTCGACCTCGGGTGCACGAACTGAAAATACGCCCACCAACTTGTTGCAAAAGGGTGGTGGAAGCTTGCTGAAGTGGAGCTGAATGGCCTCCTCTATGTGATTCTTCTAAATCTTTAATTTTATTTGCCATAATTTCACGAGAGAAGACAGTTTTCTTTGGAGATGCATAGCAGGCAGCATCTTCATGAATGTCAACTTCATGGACTAAAAATGGTTGTAAATCTTCCTTGATGCAATGTTCTTGTCCTTCTATGTAGTACTTAATGCATTGGTGTAGAGATGATGGAACTGTGTTGTGTTCGTGAATCTATGGTTGACCCAGTAGAGCATTGAAAGAGGTCTCGTCATTATGTAGTACTTAATGCATTGGTGTAGAGATGATGGAACTGTGTTGTGTTCGTGAATCTATGGTTGACACAGTAGAGCATTCCCAGTAGAGCATTGAAAGAGGTCTCGACATCGATAATATTTAATTTAGCAATTGTTACTAGTTCTCCAACTTTCATTAACAATGTAATTGATCCAAGGGCTCTCTCTCCCTTTTGGTTGAATCCTCTTACCATAATTTTACCAGCCATAAGCTCCTGAGATTCAATGTCCAAATAAGTTAATATCCGTAAGCCCTTCAAGTCGAGGGATGTCCAGGATCTACCAAAACTCTGGACAACACAAATTTGTCGATGTTAACAGAGATAAAGAGTGGACGATTATGGTTGGCGGTACCGAGCAGCAAGTCTTCATTTGTAAAGGTTATCCTAGGCTGTTCTTTTAACAAGTAAACTACATTCGAGGATGTCCTGGCCAACTGGGCTAAGCAAATCTCTGGATCAAGCAAAGCTGTAACCGGAGACTGGAGACTCTTTCATCTCACTCTTTCATCTCTTTTGACAGAATTAGAGTGTTGTAGATGCTTAATTTGGCCGGAAACTTCCTCAGGTGAGTTGGCACAATGTAATCCACTTTGTATGATGCTCCAATTTCCTCTTGGTTATGTGATTCTTCCACTGGCAGAGGTGGAGGTAGCTCTTGTCGAGTTACTATTTGCTTCCCTTTATCCGTCGGAGCTGACCTCTGGGGTAATACTCTCCTGCTCCTTAAGTTCACCTCTGTCATTTCTTCTTCTTGAGATATCATTGTTATTTTCGAATCTTTCGATGTTTCTTCCTTATCAGTGGTGCACCTTGGCACTCTCGGCGCTATCGTAACCGGTATTGTTGATGGTAAGTGGTGCACCTTGGCACTCAAGGTAAGTGGTGCACCTTGGCACTCAAGGATTAGTTCCTCACTCTCGGCGCTATCGTAACCGGTATTGTCGATGTCTTCTTCAGTCTTGCTAACAGGTTCATCGGACTTAAGTACGATTTGAGGATCGGTTTGGGAATTGAGAATGAAATGAAGTTAGATTGGTCATATCGATTACATTATCACTAGAAATAGTTAATACGTAGCCAAAATCATAATAATTATATTCATAAGACCCCGAAGGGGCAAAAAGATAATCATACAAGGTTAAGGGTTCAAGGATTTTCTTCCCCGAATCTGAGACAACTAATCTACCAGAGGTAGCCCCTATCCTACCCCCATGATATCAGTCTTTGTTGTGGTATTTCTCTTCTTCTTCTTTGACGGTGACAGATCTTCTAAAGAAATCTTCATCTCGGGCTTGGCAGGCTGAAGACTCTGAACGGAGGCTTGTGCTAATGCATTCTGGATTTGATTCAGGACCCTCTTGAGCTTGTTCCAAGTCATACTCCATCCATCTTCTTCAGTATTCTAGTACGCAGGTCAATAGGAGAGACTGGCTCAGCCGAAATCATATTCATAGAACCTTTTTTGAGGTTCTTTTAAATATTCTTTCGGGATCATTATATTCCCTTCCTTAAGATTTTTATTGATCCAATCCTTAAAGATGAAACAATCCTCTATAGTGTTTCCGAGCAATCTGTGATACGGGCAATAATTTGGTTGACCCTTTTTGTCAACCTCTTTGGGTTTCTTTATATCTGGTAATCTTAACTCAGGCTTCTTCATCAGACTTCTGAACATTTTGGGTACGACTTCATCTTTTAAGGAATACACCACTTTCCTATGTTCCACAATGGACATTTTCTTATTCTCAATTCAGTATGATCCTCCTTGAGGCGGTTGCTGGCCAGACTGGCCATACTGTTGTGTCTGCTGTTGATCATCCTGAAATGACGACTAACAAGAATTTTCTGCAAATATATTCACTAGTTGCTTTTTTTTATCGACCGTTGCCACTGTTCCAGACTTCTTTTCAAATGCCCTGGTTGTCCTGAATTTCTCCACTTTCTCATGAGAATCCATATGTTTGATTTCTTATTGAAGATTGCTGGTTTTGTTGAGTAGCTTCTCGA
Organism: Phalaenopsis equestris; assembly: GCF_001263595.1. Lineage (NCBI taxonomy): Eukaryota > Viridiplantae > Streptophyta > Magnoliopsida > Asparagales > Orchidaceae > Phalaenopsis > Phalaenopsis equestris. Next base: position 198,782 of record NW_018218841.1, read on the forward strand.
AGGATTTAATGGTGAGTCCTTTGAGCATGAAAGTCACTGACCCATGGATGCTCTTGAGTAAGATCTCAATCGCATGATGTTCCTGTAGCTAAGGTTCACATTTCATGCTAAGGTTTTTCCACCTCAAAATGAAGTCCACTAAAGTTTCATTGGGCTTTTGCTTCTCTACTACGAGATCTCCAATAAACACATGATGTCGCGCTTCTACAAATCTCTTCACGAACAATTTTTCTAGCTTGGCGAACGTGTTGACTAATCCGTTAGGTAGTTTGGCATACCAATCAAAAGTGATTCCTGACAGGCTGTTGACAAACTGTCAAAAGAGCAAAGCTTCGTTTCTTACAGTATTACCACAATTGGCTCAAAAATGTGTTATATGTTGTTTGGGATTTCCAGTCCCATCAAATATCTTAAAGTTTAACAGCACAAAACCCTTAGGGTAGGGTACGTCATCAAGCTCCTCTGAGTAAGGTCTACCCTTCAAAATCAATGCGCCAGCCTTAGATTCGGCTAAGGCATTCGGCTAAGGCCTCCTGAACTTGCTCGACCATTTGCTTAAATTCCTTTTTTGATATGACACTAGATGGAGAATCCTTCTTTTGTTGGTCATCTCTATTTGTTGAGGCAACTTCCCTCCTTTCATCTGTGATATGTATAATCTCTAGCTGATTGACTTTTGGAGAGGCTAATTATTGGAGTTGAGACTGTCCTTGGGTTGTGGCCATGGTGATCATGGCAGCAGCCATCTCTTCCACTCTTTTCTCCATTTGGTTTATTTGTTCATCCCTCAGGAAAACAACCCTACGTAGCTCCTCTACGACGTTCTCTTCGACGAGAGGTTGGGCGCGCGCGCAGACGCAGCTGCACTGGTCTTGATGACATGGATATCCATTAAATCTTCCTCGAGGTAATCATGAAGTCAAAGTCTTCATCATCAACATCAATGGAAACTACATGTTCTTGAGCCAACTTAGAAATCTCAACTTTAAGCTTTTCAACCTTTCCTTCAATTACTGATTCTTGTAGTATCCTGAGATCTGAAGGACTTTGTTGGACATCCTCTACTTGCTCATCCATCTCTCTAGCAATTGCTACGACAATGTTAGATACTTTGGACCCTTGCTTCATTTTATGATCTTGCCTTGTGGGTTTACTGGACCGTATCGGTACGACGACCTTGGGAACCCACACCTTTTTCTTTGACGGTGATGTCTTGAGATGGAGTGTCTTAGCAGAAACATCAGCGTGTCAAAGAGAAGTATGCTCCCCATGTTGTAGACCAGATACAATACTAGGTAACCTCTTCATCTTTTCCTTCATAACTTTAAGAACATCCTTGTGGCTGGTAATTGGTAGAATTCTTGGACCCAGACGTGACATAACTTTAAGAACATCCACGTTGCGACAAGTTTAGGTTTTCTAATATGTCAGGTTATGATGTCAAATCAAATGTTCCTATGATTATGTTCCTTTAAGTATTGTGGGGCACGTTAAAGTTGATTAGAGTAACACCAATTAGGATCCTACAGTTCCCTCGTTCTGATACTACTATTTTCTTTCAGATTCACTTAGTACAAATGAATTTACTAAACTCAACTTAATGAGTTTCATACTTTCATTTAGACCGTAGGAAACCTCGTTAGTAAGTTTAGGATACCTCCTCCGAGGGATTCGCTATCATCCAATAGATACTTCTTAATTTAGTTGCAATTGTTGTTTTGTGATGTTTGTGATTAAATTTTGAGTTGTCTTATATTTTGAATGTTGTGGTAGTGAATTTTATCTTGATTAATTTTAATGGTAGTGAATTTTATCTTGATTAATTTTTAGTTTCGGTTTTAGTTTTGTGGATATCCTAGTAGTTTTAGTTTTCATTCCAGGTGATATCGTTGTTTAACATGCAAGCTCGAGGGAAGAAGTACAAAAAGGTAAATGTATTAATTTAAAAGCATACGTGTCAATTATTCTCGTTCCTCCAACAAGGTATGTACATAATTTTGTAAGTAATTTAAATTGCAGGAGTGGATGAAGGTTTAGCTACCAAACCCCAAGTTATGACTTTATTGAATCTCAAAAGATCCTAGTGGATGATTTTAGAACAAAAATATGGCAAGTCCAATTTGCCCTTCAGAATGTCCAGTAGATTTCAAAATGTTCGAAACATTACCCTGGACCACTTTGAAGATCTCTTGAAATATTCCGAGTTCATTTTGGACTTATAATATTTTTCCATTAATCATCTAAGGTCAAAGCATGACTACCTCGTTGCTCAGTGAAACTTGACAATTTAATTATTCCTAGGATAAGATACTTGATTAATCAATTGATGTTTGGTTTAAGAGTTATGTGTGTGGGTGCCCCCAAGACAAGTATAAGTCATTTAAAGATTATGGTGCCCACAATTAAAGTCAGGCTTGTAGTGTTTAAAGATGGTAATCACCAATCATATCATTTTCTGAATCCAATCAACTTGGGAGCCTATGTCACTACCAAACCCTTAACAATCATAAACTTTAATAATCATGATCGGTGGAATGGTGATTATCAAAATTTCGATTTAAGTGATATGTATTCTTATCAAATAGTCAAAATCATCCTCAACTTTAGGCTTAAGGAAAGTAAACTATCATCTTTCCAGCTTAAGCCCATCACTTAAGAACCATTTGATCTTATTTGACTTCCAAGTCATGAAGATTAGGAGAGTTATGATTTTGTTGATGTTGTGCAAGGGTGGTGAGTGAGTTTCTAGCTTTTAATCCCATTGTATTTCAATCATTTGAATATATTTATTAAAATCAAAATTACCCATTTTCCTTTGGTTAATCCTAAATTTTGATTAAGGCACCAAAGTCTAAAATTACCACTTTGCCCTTAGGGGTATTTCACGTATTTCACCATTTCACCTCATAACTCATTAAACACAACTCAAATAACTTTGAGGGTTTAGAGTGTCATATCCCTGAGGTAATTATAATGTTAGAGGAGAATATATGGACACCTCAAAATTTAATTTAATTTAAATATTTATTTAAACTTAGAAAATAGTATTCTTTAGAAATTGATTTAGTTGAATTTTCAAAATAAAGTTTTTATTTATGAGAAATTTATTAGAGATTTTAGACAAAACTTCATGATTTTTTGAATTAAATTTTTATTATTATTATTTTATTATTAACAAATTTCAATGATTTAATTAAACAGAAAATAATGTTTGAATCACAAAAATTATTTTTATATTTTTATTAGACTTCTCTAAGTTTAGAAAACTTAGAGAATCAAATTTTGTATTTTTATAATTTTTAATTTATTCATTATAAATATTTTTATGAAAAAATATTGGAAATTCACTTTTTAAGTTTTAAAATTTATTTTTAATTTAGGAAAAGTAAGAAAAATCTTTTAATGAGTCCTAATGATCAGAGATTAGGCACATTTTGAAATATTTTGATATTTTTGGGATTTTAAATTATTTTTAATTATTTTAAAATTCAAAATAAAGCTAAAAAGTTAAGTATTTTCTAAAAAATAATTTTTATTTTTCCCAGGTGCCTCTGATCACAAGGAACTCATAAAACCACTTTTATAATTTTCCCAAGTGTATTTAATTTGATATAATTATTTTTGTATAAAAATACAAGGTTCCTTAAAAAATCAACTTTAATACTCAAACCTAATCAAATACTTTTCAAATTTGTTCAGAAATTTTCTTTTATTTTTTATATTTTTCTAGAGAAAGATATGGATTTTTGAAGTTTAGGAATTTAAAATACTTCAGAAAATCCATATTTTTTCTACTTATCCTACGCGATGCTAACTCAACTTACGGCAGCTCCGAACTCACATGCGGTGCACTCCCATTCATCGCTGCCATCCACCTCAAAAGCCACATGGCCTGCGGTTCACGCGTCAAGAGTCTGTCCGGCTCGATCTACTCCGTCTGTTGGATACACACGCGATCAGACGGCTCCCCGTTAACGTCCCCAAGTCACCTAACTTGAGAGTCGTTCACACTAAAACCTTCAGATGTTCACTTAGACTCAACTAAATCATTTGGGGTTTATTCCTAAACCTTCATCTGCTCAAGAAGAACCTATCCATATGATATATACGGTATGAAATATAGTAAATACGCATAATGAATCAAAAAAGACTCGGATTAGGGATGAGGTTCAATACCTTTGTCTGAGAAGGGAGGCCTCAATTAGAAGGTTGTGGTAGCTTTGATTGGGTCCAACAAACCTCCAAATGTAGTCTTAGGTCCTGGTAAATTGTCTAGGTATGTTTTTGATCAAACTCGATTTCATGTGTTGGTCTAGAGCTATCCTAGAGGCTGGGGGTGGGGGGGGTTGGGGGGGGAGGCACTACGCCTCCCAACTCCTCTTTCTTTAGGGTTGGTGTGTTCACAATTAATTGAAGTTTGTTTCACTGTGGAGGTTTGGATGAATTTGTCTGGGTTTTAAGGCAAATTTTAGTGAAGAAATTGGCTCTGTGAAGTGGCTAAGAGCAAGGGGATTGCACTTGAGATGGTTTGGAGAGGCTCAGGTGAGATTATGACAGAGTTTCCCCAAGGTTTCAAGAACTCTTTTCGTTGGCTATGAAGAGGTGAAGTTAAAGCCTTGGTTTCCTGGTAAAGCTCAGGGCTGGGAGTTGGGTGCTAAAGCATGTTGTGGTGGAGGGAAGAAATTCTCAAGCATCCAATTAGAGTGAGCCAAGTCAGGGGGGTTTAATTTTAGGTTTTGAGGTTTTGGCCAATGGGGGCACTGGGGGCACCTTTGGGCTGGCTGTTTTGGGTGGTTGACCAGGGTATGGTCACTTCTTAGCTCGGGGAGGCCAGAGTCTGCTTAATGATGATTAACTCTTAATGGTATGGCATGATGGCAAAGATATTTTTGCTTAGGCCCAAAAATGGGATGAAATCCCGTAATTTAGGGAACCATTGGTCCATAGCACACCTTGGTTGGTTTAAGCAATTTTGGTATTTTAAAATGGTTTGAACTGATTTTTGAAAGAATTTGGGAATTTTGGCCAAATTTGGGGTTTGGGGGTGTTTTGGTAATTTGGATGAATTTAGGGGCAAAATGCCAAGTTGGATTTTTTTGGTAGAATTGGGGTGCCAACCACTATGTATGAGTTATGTACCAATAAAACCCCCATTTGGGTCCTCTATGTACTAGTCTTAGCTAAAAGTCTTATCTATGTACTAGTCTTAGCTAAACCCTAACCTAAGGCTAGTGGGTCTAGAGGACCATCTACATTTGTCTCCCAAAAGATTAATGGATCAAAGCCAACAATTTTGGGTTTAGGGTTGTAAGTGGATCTAGGTGATAGTGAGTGTAAGTGAGTGAACTAGCTCCAGAACAACACCCTGGGTCAGCCCTAAGGTCAAGTAGTCCTATGGGGACTCTCCTTGTGATCCTCCATACTGACCCCACCTACTAAGTGTCAGAGGGTAGGACCAATAGATGGAGCTTCAAGTTGATCAAAGCGGAGTTTAGAGTTTCTAATGGTGAGGGTTCCCTTTCTAGTTTTCTAGGAATAGTCATCAGGAAAGTCCTACGGCTAGATCTTAGGCTACTAAAGAGGGAAAACTAAAACTAAACCTAAAGTGAGTCAATAAATATATTTTTATATGTGTAGCATTTGAGGACTTTAGAGTGATAGGCTAAAGCCCCCAATTTGATTTATAGTTTTAGGTTTTGATACGAGATGTCAGCCCCTAGGTGGAGGGAGAAGATAGAACTCTAGAGTGAGAGCTAGCATCTTCCTTGCCTAGGCAGTCTTTAAGACTATTAAAACTATGGATTAGCCAATGTTCTTTATAGCATCTCTAGTAAGAGTAAATAATATTATTGCTCCTATTTGACACAACACATTTAACATACTTCCACAATTGAATTTCTATATTTATCTCTGATTCATGATAAGGAAAAATATATTTTACCTATATTGCCTTCATCATGCATGTATTTTAATTAAGATAATTAGTTGCTTACTTTATTTTTAATTATAAAAAATCACAAAAAGAGTCGAGCTTTCATTTCTATTAAAGCATCTTAAGTTTGAGTAAGAATATATATTGCTAAGTATTTTGTTATTTAAATCAAATCCTCTCTATGGGTTTGATATTTGGGACTTAATCAGAAAGTTCTATATTACTTGATAACGATACATATACTTGTGTAGTATCCCACGTTGAAATATTATAACAACATTTTTATTTGCTTCATAGTGAAAAATTTACCTAGCCTTTGCTTTGGATCAAGTTTTTGGCGCTGTTGCAAATTAAGAATAACTATTAAGGAAATTCATCATATAATCGCATATATAGCATTTTATATCTATTTATATAGAATGTCAGGATCAAGTTTTTGGCGTCATTTCTGGGGAGGAGGAGAAATACAATAATAATTTGCAAAAATATTTTCAAAAGAAGTTTTGGGGAGGAGGAGAAATACAATAATAATTTGCAACAATATTTTCAAAAGAAGTTTTTGGATAACAAAATTTTTACTAAGTCTTACTTAAACTTTAAGTTTATTTTAGGAATATTGTAGTGTTGCTTTTATATAAAGTTTTCGTTAGTGTGTTTTTTTTATTTCCTTTTATTTTATTTTATTTTATTGTGATTTATAGTAATGTATGCGTAGTTCAGGTTCCTCAAGATGTGTGGCTTACAATTCTAAATTAGAGAGAACTATTAGAATTATTAAAAAAATAAAAATCACTAAAAAATTTCAGGAAATGAAAAATCAAAATAATCAAAATGTTGAAAATTCTAGACCTTTAAGAGATTATACAAACCATACAGTGGATGAACTTCATTGTAGTATTCAAAAACCCACTGTAGTGGGTAATTCATCTAAGTTTAAACCTGTTATTATCCAAATGGTATCAAATAATTAGTTTGGGGGAGCACCAACTGAAGATCCAAATTTACATCTTACCAATTTTCTAAAATTGTGTGCTACATTTAAATATGATAGTGTATCAGATGATGTGATATGACTTAGATTATTTTCTTTCTCACTGAGGGATAAAGCTAAGATATGGTTACATTCGTTATCACCTGGATCTATCAGAACTTGGTGTGATTTAGCACATAAATTCTTATATGTTGTTCTATCAATTTCAAAATGTCCCCCAAATTCAAAATCATGACATTTTGGAATAATCTTTTCATTTTCTTCATATGGTACACATCTTCAAATAACTTGATATTTACATTGCTTATATAAATATGGGTCATCCTAAAAGTAAATTTTTGCATCATGAATAAATTTTTTCTTTTGTTGCGTTATCGATCCATAGGGTAAAAGAGCAATAACAATCTAATTCACTCTATTTGCATACATTGGCACATGCTATTCATTAATAGTGTATAGATATTCATCGCAAAAACTTTTCGTTAATATCACTTTCACAATTATATGATTTTTTCTATTCCAGCCTAGATAAATGATCCGCTATTTGATTATCAGATCCCTTCCTATCTACTACCACAAAATCAAATTCTTAAATTAGAAGGATCCATCTAATTAATCTTGGTTTCACATCCTTCTTTTACATTAAATATCTTATAGCAGAATGATCAGTATGCACAATACATTTAACTCTAATAAGATATGATCTAAACTTATCAAAAGTATAAATAATTGCTAATAACTCTTTTTCAGTAGTGGTATAATTAATTTGAGCTTCATTCAGAGTTCTACTTGCATAATCACTTGCATCACAAATTAGCTTAAATGGTTTCTCCCAATCAGGTGAAACTATTATAGGAGCAATAATTAATTTTTCTTTTAATAATTCAAAGGCATTACTACATTTTTAATTAAAATCAAATTTTTCATCTTTTTCTAATAGTTGGCATTGAGGCTTAGTAGTTTTTGAAAAATCTTTAATATATTGCCTGCAGAAATCAATATGTCCTAAAAAGCTTCTAACACCTCTCACTGTAGTAGGAGGAGGTAGTTTAGCTATAACTTGAATTTTGCTACTTCCATATCATTTTTTTAGAAATTTTATGTCTAAGTAAAATTCCTCCTACAACCCTAAATTGACATTTCTCCCTATTCATACTAAATTTGTCTTTTCACATCATTCTAACACTTTTTCCAAATAATTTAAACCTGGTTCAAACGACGTTCCGAACATTGAAAATTCATCCATAAAGACTTCTATTCCTTTTTCTCTTAAATCACAAAATATAGACTTCATACATCTTCGAAAAGTTGTAGGTGCATTACATAAACAAAAAGGTATTCGACTAAAAGCAAAAGTACTATTAGGACTTGTAAATGTTGTCATTTCTTGATCCTTAAGAGCAATATGATATTGATGATAACTAGTATATCCATCTAAAAAGCAAAAATATTTGTGCTCAACTAGTCTATCCAATATTTGGTCCAGATAAGGTAAATGAAAGTGTTCTTTCCTAGTGGCAGAATTTAATTTTCGACAGTCAATACAGGTTCACCAACCAGTGACATGTCGTGTTGGTATTAATTCTTCTATCTCATTGATAGCAATAACACACCCGCTTTTTTTGGGATGTAATGAATTGGACTTACCCAAGAACTGTACAAGATATGATATATAATTTTAACATCTAACCATTTTAAAATTTCTTTCTTAACCACTTCTTTCATTATAGGATTTTATCTCCTTTGAGGATCCACTTTCAGTTCATATGATCTTCTAATAAAATTTGGTGCATACAAATTGAAGGACTGATTCCTTTAATATCAGTTAATGTCCATCCAAAGGCTTTAATATAATTTCTTAAAATCTCTAATAACTTATGTTCTTGTAATTCAGTTAAATTTGAGGATACTATAACAAGTAATGTAGATAAATCTCCTAAAAAATGCATCTTTCAAATGTGCAGAGAGTACTTTCATATCAAGTTCAGGGGTGTTTTAATAGACAGGATAAGATTTTTATTATTTTCTGTAGTGTCTAACAATTCAAATCTTTCTTGAATATGATCTATATCTTCATTACACATTTCAACGAACTTATCTTACATTTTATCCTCATCTTCATGTTTCAAATCCTTTTGTTCCATTTTCTCTTCAAAATTTTTTGCAAAATGATTGTTACCTAAATAATCAAAGTTTCTATCGTGAAGCATTCATCATCTTTTTCTACTGCTGGATATTTCATGGATTTTTATATATTAAATGTAACTTCTTGATCGTTGACTCTCATGTTTAACTCACATTTTTGTACATCTATCATAGCTCTTCCAGTTCAAAGAAAAGATCTCCCTAAAATGATTGGAATTTTTTTATCTTCATCCATATCAAACACAAAAAGTCCACAAGAAAGATAAATTTATCAACCTTCACCAATACAATTTCTACAACTCCTTTAGAATAAGTGATCGATCGGTCAGTTAACTGAAGGGTTACTGTAGTAGGGGAAATCTCTTCTAATCCTAACCTTATGAAAATAGTTAAAGGCATAAGATTAATAGTGGCTCCCAAATCACATAAAGATTTTTCAAAAATATTTCACCTATAGCACAAGGAATAGAAAAATCACCAAGATCTTAAAGTTTTTTAAGAAGCTTTTTCTGAATTATAGTTTTACATTCTTCATTAAGTGCAACTGTCTCATTATCTATAAACTTTCTTTTTCTAGTAAGTATATCATTCATAAACTTTACATAACTTGACATTTGTTCCAAGGCTTCAACAAATGGAATGTTTATGGTTAGTTTCTTAAATATTACCAAAAATATTGAGAATTGTTTATCCAATTTTTGCTGTCTCAATCTTTGAGGAAATGGAGGTGGTGGGTTTCCAACAGTAATTTTCATCGGTTTAATAGGATATTCTAAATCATGATGAATATATTCTTTAGATATTTCAATTTCCACCCTTTTTTTCTCAACTTCAATATCTTTTTGAACTTTTGTTTCCACTTCTCTTCCACTTCTTAGTTGTATAGCTTTAATTTGCTCTTTATTCTGATCTTTAGCATTAATCTCATCATTACTAAGAAGAGTTCCTTGAGACCTATTGTTGACCTCACTTTTAGTTGAGGTCTAGTTTCATCCTTAGTAGCCTAGGTTCTAGCCATAAGACTTTCCTGTTGACTATTCTTAGAGGGTTAAAACCTCATCATTAGAAATTCTACACTCTTTTATGCTCAACTTGAAGTTCCACATATTGGTCCTAACTCTAGCACTTAGTAGGTGGGGTCAATATGGTGGAGATCAAGGAGAGTTCCCATAGGATGGGCAAGCCTTAGGACTAATCCTGGGTGGTCTGGTTCTGGTTAGGCTAGCTTGCACACACTACACTTTCTCACACATCCCAAACCTTAAGACCCTTTGATTTGGTCTCCTGACTCCTTTTAGAAAGCTCATTTGGATGGACCCAAACCCCTTGCCCTTGGCTAAGAGGGTTAAGACCAGAATATTGAGCATCCAAAATGAGTCCTCTTATGTCTCCTATTGTTTTGATATGGCTTCATGGCTTACTTGCCCATTCTAGCCCAAAATCACCAAATGACCAAAATACCCCTACAACCTTAATTACCTTAATTTTTGCCAAACTTAATTTTTGCCAAAATTCCCACAATTTTCCAAAACACTCAAATTTATCCAAAAGTCATATAAAATCATTCCCCACTACCTAAATTGACAAAATTCACCAAAATTCCAAAATTCCTAAAATACCCCCAAATTTGTCAAAAATTACCAAAATGCCCCTCATGACCCAAAATTTTCAAAAATTCCCAAAAAGTCCAAAATTATCCCAAATATTCCTAATTTCAATTTTTAATCATCAAATTGTCCCAATTTGTCCAAATTAATTTGACCAAAAGGTCCAAACTGTCCTAAAAGGCCCAACTCCAAATTAGCCCCAATGTTGGCCCAATTAGCCCCAATCAAGCCCAATTTAAATTCTAAAAAAAATTTAAATATTCCTAATACCAATTGAAACCAAATAAAAGCTCAATTTTAACCAATTGTGAACTTAATTTCTCCCAAATCAAGAAGCCCCAATTTTGACCATATGTCTAAATCCACCAAATTGACCTTCCAATTCAATTCAAAACCACTTTGGATCCTTCCCAAATCCTTCATGATAACTTCCTACATTAAATTAAACGTTTGGTTGGCCCAAATTTGGACCCAATTCAACCTCAATTTTAAAAGCCCAAGTTTTTAAGTCATTCAAAAAGCCCAATTTCAATCAAAAGCCCACATGATATTTTTTCTCTTCATCATCTATTTCATTAAAATCATTCCCTAAGTTTTAAATTCATGATCAAATCATTCCATATTAGGCCTCATTACAAAATTCACCAAAAATTTCCTATAAAATCTAAAATCCATTCTTATAAAAGTTGGTTAAGCAAAGGACAAGCCATGAAGCCATCTCCAAGCCATATGAGTCATGCGCATGTCACCATGCTATCTTGCCAAAAAGAGGAACCTCTTTAGTGGTCCCCTCACACATGATTAACCACTCCCATGACATAAAAGCACATCATTAGCCATAATCCACTTGGATGGGGACTTCACCAAACATCATTAGCCCTAATCCACTTGGATGGGGACTTCACCAAGAACCACCTGATTTCCCTTAGCACCCAAACCTTCCTTGGTGGATGAGCCCAACCCAAATCATGTATTGACCCAAATTCGTATTGGCCCAAAATGAACCTTCCCCCATCCTATTTTAATTTAAAACCTTTACCAACCCTAATTGAATTTGCCAAAACCAAGCCCTAACCTCCCCGAGTCAGATGGTGACTTGAGCCTGGCCGGCCGGCCACCATGGCTGGGGGAACCATGGCTGTCGAAAAACCCAAATCCGAAAGCTCCACCTTGGCTAAAACTCAAAATTAAACCCAAATGATGTGCATAAGTCTAATTGCCCATTAGAGACTTTCTTCCATCCACCTAAGCAACCAAAACCACCCATTGGTTGGTCAAATTGCAACCTCCAAGCCTTTCTATTTAAACTCACCCTCCACGACCAAAGGAGGAGAGCTTGAAATTCCTTGGGGAGACTCTGTCAAATTGATCCCAGAGCATCTTCAAGACCCATTGAGTTCAATCTAACCATCCTCAAGCCCTCAAACCCACTGAATGAGCTCAGTTTTGGAGCTCAAAATCAAGCTCAAAATAGTACATCCCTCTAGACTCCACCAAAGTCAAATTAATTGTAACCACACCATCCTCTGAGTGAGAGAAGAAGATCCCCCATAGAAGCCAAATCATCAAACCACCCTATGGTAGACTTTGATCAACACCCAAAATAAGCCTTGGTCAAAATTGTACATAGGCATTTCACCATAGCTCGAGGCTTCATCTAGGAGCTCTTTAGACTCAATGCAAGCTTTTGGAAGCATCCAATCGAGGCTACACCTCTTGGGCAAAGGTATTGAACTCTTCCCTTAAAACAAGCTTCATTTAATTCTACATGCTTATAGACTTGATTTAAGGTTTGACCAACCATATGGATATGTTCATATGAATGTGTTCTCCTAATTGAGACGAGTTGATAGAAACAAACCTCACTTAATTTGGTTGAGTATCAAGAAAGATATTAAGGTTTGAAGTTGGAAAGTTATCAGGCTAGAGCTGATGAATGGATGTTGTCCATTTCCACGTGATATTGGATGGATGGATGAGATTGCGTCAGATGAAGTCTTGATGCGTGAACAACAGGCCAAGTCAACACTTACTCAGATGGCGGTGCCGAACCAGAAGACGCCGCGTGGAGCTTCAGAGTCACCGTAGGTTGACGTGGCGCCGTGTTGGATAAGTAGAAAAATAAGGATTTTAATTATTTATTTAATGTCCAAAACTTCAAAAATTCATATCTTGGAGTAAAAAAAATCACAAAAATAAAATAAAAATACCCTCTTTCTTAGTGAACATATGAGAACAATGTGGAAATATTTTCATGTCTGTTTGATTTATGTATGATTTTTAATTAATTAAATGGTGCTTTTCTTATTTGGATTCTCCATTTGCATAGACATTTTACCATGGCATGGGACCATGGGGCTTTTGATGTCTCTGTTGTTGGGCATCTCCCCTGATTTTTCCAAGGTCAGGGGGCATCTCTAACCAGAGATTTCTAATTTTCAAGTTAATGACCCCTGTTTTGGTATAAAATTATAATAATTAAAATATTTATCATAAAAATACAACAGCAAGTTCATTGTGGTCAGAGAACCCTAAGAAAAATATAAACATGGTTTAACCCATTAAAAATAATCTTAATTATCACCAACCCTTAAAAATGAAATAAAATTAATTTGGAGTAAATATAAATGTAAAATGCATAAAAAATATTCTCTAATGTAATTTAATATAAGAGAAGATCCGTATAAAAATTTCAAGTTAATTGGAGTTAATTTGACCATTAAAATGGATTAATCAAGTGAAATTACATTTTTAGCACTAAAATAATGGTAATAATTAAAATACAGCTCAAAAAATCACCAAATTGGTTTTCGGAGCTCCTTATGACGAGAGGAACCTAAGAAAAAAAAATTTGAATTAAAATAAACACTTCATTTTTGAGCTATTTTTAAACATTTAAATAATCAAAAAATAATTTAAAATCATAAAAATTGTAAAATTGTAAAAAACACATTAAAATATCAAATTTGGCTTCCTGATCACTTGAGACTAATTAAATAATTTTACTAATTTTCTAAGTCAAGATATTAATTTTTAAAGGCTTAAAATGAATTTTCTTTAATTTTCCACTAAAATAATTTTACTAATTAAAATAAAAATCACAAAAATATGAAATTTGTTTTTTTGGTTTCCCTAATCTCAGAGAGATTTAATAAAAATATAAAACTTAATTTTTCACTTAAGTAATATTTTATATTTAATTAATACTCAAAACAAATAAATAGTTCTGATAAATAAATTAAACCTCTAAAAATCATGCAAAATTGGTCTAGGTGGTCCTCTCACCTAGGTGAACCTCCAGTAATTTTCTTAAGGACAGATGTTTTGTTTTGGTTGAGTTATTAAGTTTTTATTGAAAATCCCTATTTTTGCATTAAAATAATTATAAAATTAAATAAATTTAGAAGAATCATATTTTCTCCTCTAATGCTTTAATTAACCCTTGAGTGAGGTAAAAAAATTTTTCAAATCATTTGAGTTTGATTTAATGGATTACGAGGTGTTAAGGCCCTAAAGGGCAAAATGATAATTTTGGAATTTAAGCCTTAATTAATATTTAGGCTTAACCAAATAGCTAAATGGGCAATAAATGATCTTAATTGACATGGCTTGATGATTGAAATATGAAAGGGGTAAATAGTAGCAACCAATCTCACTTTGCTCTCATTAAGGATAAATTTGTAATTTTTCTAATGGCCGAAATTTGGAAGAATGACTAAGTGAGAAGATATTAAGGTGAGGGGTTTGATTTTGAAAGGTCATAAATCTCTGATTCGAAACACCAATTAATAGTTTTAAAATAATTTATGATTCTTCATAAGGATTAAAAGTATAAATTTAAAATGGATTAATCAAGTGAAATTACATTTTTAGCACTAAAATAATGGTAATAATTAAAATACAGCTCAAAAAATCACCAAATTGGTTTTCGGAGCTCCTTATGACGAGAGGAACCTAAGAAAAAAAAATTTGAATTAAAATAAACACTTCATTTTTGAGCTATTTTTAAACATTTAAATAATCAAAAAATAATTTAAAATCATAAAAATTGTAAAATTGTAAAAAACACATTAAAATATCAAATTTGGCTTCCTGATCACTTGAGACTAATTAAATAATTTTACTAATTTTCTAAGTCAAGATATTAATTTTTAAAGGCTTAAAATGAATTTTCTTTAATTTTCCACTAAAATAATTTTACTAATTAAAATAAAAATCACAAAAATATGAAATTTGTTTTTTTGGTTTCCCTAATCTCAGAGAGATTTAATAAAAATATAAAACTTAATTTTTCACTTAAGTAATATTTTATATTTAATTAATACTCAAAACAAATAAATAGTTCTGATAAATAAATTAAACCTCTAAAAATCATGCAAAATTGGTCTAGGTGGTCCTCTCACCTAGGTGAACCTCCAGTAATTTTCTTAAGGACAGATGTTTTGTTTTGGTTGAGTTATTAAGTTTTTATTGAAAATCCCTATTTTTGCATTAAAATAATTATAAAATTAAATAAATTTAGAAGAATCATATTTTCTCCTCTAATGCTTTAATTAACCCTTGAGTGAGGTAAAAAAATTTTTCAAATCATTTGAGTTTGATTTAATGGATTACGAGGTGTTAAGGCCCTAAAGGGCAAAATGATAATTTTGGAATTTAAGCCTTAATTAATATTTAGGCTTAACCAAATAGCTAAATGGGCAATAAATGATCTTAATTGACATGGCTTGATGATTGAAATATGAAAGGGGTAAATAGTAGCAACCAATCTCACTTTGGTCTCCTTAAGGATAAATTTATAATTTTTAAAATTGATGAAATTTGGGACCGAAATTTGGAAGAATGACTAAGTGAGAAGATATTAAGGTGAGGGGTTTGATTTTGAAAGGTCATAAATCTCTGATTCGAAACACCAATTAATAGTTTTAAAATAATTTATGATTCTTCATAATGATTAAGAGTATAAATATTTAAATTTTCTTAAAAATTATAAATTCATCCATTAAGTTTTAAGGGCTTAGTGGTGAATTAGATTTGATCAAAATCTTATCTAATGAGGTTTAGAAAATGACCTATAATTAGTTTGAAACTTTGTTTTTAAAAACCCTATAATCTCATTCTTAAAATTAAACCGGCTAAGTTTCTTAATTAAGCCAAATTGCCCCTAAGGGCCTTTTACCCACATAATTTATAAGTGAAACATTAAGTGATAATTGCCCACTTAAAGCCCACTTAAAAAGATAATTAAAAAAAGATAATTAAAACATCAAGGTTCACTGAACATAAGGGTATGGATTGAGTGAACCATATAGCAAACATAATAAGACCAAAATGAATTCGAGATGATTCAAGAGACTGTGAAATTTCTAGGGTATTACCTAGGACTTTTCATGATCCTTTGGGAATCTTGGAGGACACTTGGACTTATTATGATTTCTTAATGGAATCTTCCCTAGAGATGAACAAATTGGACCCACCAGGGTATGATAAAAGAACTGGTAAACACTCCTCAATACATCTATATATATATGTGCTTTGCAAATATTAAAGTTTCATGTGGAGGAACAAGAAAGCTCGACAGGTGCACTTTCATAGTTTATAGTACCTTCTTTTCCTGCACTTTCTTTATGCACTTTCATAGTTTACAGTACCTTCTTTTCCTGCACTTTCTTTACTATACTCATTCATGCTTATAAACTTGCATGTTAAATGACGATGTCACTCTGCATGTCAAAACCAAAACCTTTAGGATAACCATCAAAATTGAAAGCAAAACTAGAATCAAAACAAGATAAAATCCACCACCATAGGAGTTAAAATATAAGACAACTCAATTTAATCACAAACAAAACAAAACAAAAATTGAAACTAAATTAAAACGTCTATATCAGATGATTGGGAATCCCTAGGAGGAGGTAACCTACAATTGCTAACGAGACTTCCAACAAACAGTCTAAATGAAAGTATGGAACTCATTGAGTTGAGTTTAGTAAATTCATTTGGACTAAGTGAATCCAAAAGAAAATAGTGGTGTCAGAATGAGAGAATCGTAGGATCCTAACCGGTGTTGCTCTAATAAACTTTAATAAGCCCTCATAAAACTCCCCCATAATTTTTAATGACCATAACCATAAAAAACATTTGATTTGACATCAAAACCTGACACATTAGAAAATCTAAACTCGCTACGACGAGGAGCTTGGAGCTAGCATTGTGGGCAGCACGTTTATCTTCAACAGCAAAACATGTTTACACCAGCTAAACCTTTCTTTATAATTAAACAACCAAGCCATAGGACTTCGAGGTTATCTTCAACAGCAAAACATGTTTACACCAGCTAAACCTTTCTTTATAATTAAACAACCAAGCCATAGGACTTCGAGGTTGTTTTCTTATGCAACATAAATCCTCAACTTATCTTTAGGCCTTTGGATAGCTCTGTTATGCAATTTAAGCCCAAACTTGCTTTAGTATTCTGAGGTTTTTGTTTGTCATGACCTAAACCATAACATCTTCCAAGCTATTTGTGTGATAGTTTCATACGAATGTAAGCCCTAATTAATAAAATTGGCAGGATGAAACATTTAAAATTTTCTCCTCTTAATCAAAGCCAAATAGTCGGATAGCTTGGGAAGTCACCAAAGTTCTCCTCAGGATCTATGACATCCCCATGACATCCCCTAGTTCTTGTTCTTCTTCCTTTGGATTCAAAAATAAAATGTTCCAAATTTGAGCCATTCCCCTTTCACACCTCTTTGGCCGATCTCCTTGAAAAGTCCTATCCTTTTGAAATTCTTGAAGACAATATCCCCTTTTTTTTATCGAGAGTTTTCTTAGGTGACTTCAGTTATCTAAGATGTATTAACTATAGGGGTTTGCCCTTACAGGGAACTTTTCCTAACCCAGCTTAATATAAACCCTTTTTAATTTTTCATATTAAATAGGGGAACTTGTCGGCTTATAATAAAATGGTTCGTAGACCAAAAAAATGTCATATGTTTTATAGTTTATTTGATTAAGCGTCGCCCTCAAGTATTATGTTTATCTTTCAGGACAAATACATTGCTTGAGGTGTAGTTCTCTTTCATCTAAACTTTGAATGTTGTTAAACCACAACTGGCAGTGGGTATTGGCTTCAAGGATCTAAACCAACTCATTCAAATCAACCTCTGGATTAAATTTAGAGCTCAAACTTCTTTGCGGGCTAAATTCATGAGGGGCAAATATTGTAGAGACCAGCATCCTACACTTGTTTTTAGGAAAACTGGGGATTTTAAAATCTGGGGGAAGATGTTGAATACAAGACAAACTGCTGAAAAGTTATTTATTTAGGACTTAGGTAAAAGTGATATAAGTTTTGGGCTTGATACTTGGTGCCCTAAAGATTGGTTTTCCCCTATTATTAATGTCCCTAACCTTGATCTCAAAGTTGTTGATTGCTGGGTAGGTGAAGACTTGGCTATACTTAAGCTGTCAAATATTCTCCAAGCGCACTCAGTCACCAAAGTTGCTAGCATAAAAATTGATAGAAGCAAACATGATGAAACTGTTTGATAGGCTTTCTCCAACCAATGTCTTACCAAAGCTAACTACTCTAAAGTTTTCTACTGGGAGCTAATACCCTGAGGAGCTATCATATGGAACAAATTTCTATCACCTTCCATGTCCTTTTTCTGCTGGAGGATATTCTAGAACCTGCTTCCAACTGATAACATTCTTAAATTAAAAGGATTAAGGGGACCTTCCGAATGAAGGCTATGTTTACAAGAGGAGGAATCACTGCCTCATCTCTTTTTTGAATGCAACTTTGTCCAACATTTATGGCACCAGCTGCTGACACGTCTGAGCATTTTTAGTGAACACTTTACTTGGGACAAGCTTACCACCTGTTGGCAGACCTAACACATAAGGAATTATGCTTCTATACCTCTAATTGTTGCTTGGTTCATATGGATGGAGAGGAGAAACAAGGCTAAATTTGAAGATAGCAAACAAAATATTGAGAAGATTGTTAGAAACAGCCTATCATATTTACATAGGGCTAAATTTGAAGATAACATACCAAATACTTAGAAGGTTGTTAGAAACAGCCTAACATATTTACACAAGATGATCAAATTCCAAAGATTCCCTAATATTTTCAACTCTTACTCTTTTGGATAGCCTGACCCTATTCAATTATATACAAAAGATTCTCTGATATTTCCAACTCCTACTCTTTTGGACAGCCTGACCCTATTCAATTATATAGGGTTTACTGAAAACCTCATGAACATAATACATTGAAGATAAATATAGATGGAAGCTTCAATAAATCTAGAGTTGGTGTGGGGGGTGTCTATAGAAATCATCGTGGAAAATGCTTACTGCATTTTTATACTCCTGTAATGGCTGTTGATGTCCTTGAAATAGAACTTATTGCTGTCTATTGGGCTCTTAATATTGCCAAAATGACTAGCTGGTATAATTTATGGTTAAAAGTGGATTCTACAGTAGTGATTAAAATGTTGAATTATGAGGAGGAAGTCCCCTGACATCTTTCATATTGGATTAAAAAAATCAGAGATCTAACCTCACAGCTCAAGGTAATCTACACTTTCATATATAGGGAAGGGAACCAGCCAGCCAATTGGCTAGCAAAGTAAGGTTTTAACTCAAAGGATTTCTCAGTTGTTGTTACCCCTCCCCCTACCCTTCAGTTTTTTGTTGAAGGGAGATATGCTTGAGGTCCTACATTTTAGAATTGCAAATAAAGAATAATGGAGACAGTAATGCTTCATTTGATGTTCCTCTTCCCCCTCTTTTCTATTATTTACCCTCTTTTCTATTTTCTATTGTTTCTTCCCTTCTATTTTTGGGGGTTTTTTGAGCTGTTTCTAGCTTTACATTACTGCCCTAAAGGGCAAATTGTTGTTTGTTTCTTTTTGGGAGGATTGTTAATTCCTGTATTGAATCAACATGTTCTCCAGCTGATCTTGGTTTTTGTAACCTTTCATTAGTTTAACATGTAGGGAGACACTAGAATCTCCTTATAACAATATATATATATATATATGTGCTCCACATCTCGGCTTATCCGAAGCGGGCGACGAGATTTCCATTCCGGCGACCAATAGCTTCCATAAGATGACCCCCCCTAAAATTGTGTCGACACCTACTGCTAAGTGCAGTAGCAATATGTCCTAATTGATTCTCAATGTTTATAATTGCTGCTCCTTGACTATGTAATTGATTACCTATTTGTAATTCCAATTCTTCCATAGAAAATTTCTTCTCCTTAAATTATGATTTTTTGTTAAAATCAGGAGGATAATAAGGTCTATAATTAGTATTTCTTTAATTGTTTACATTTCCCAAAGTGTTTTCTTGATTGTTCCCCCATTATGGATTTACACCATTTGAGTTATTGTTATTCCAACTTAAATTAGGGTGATTCTTCCAACTAGTATTGTAATAATTAGAGTAAGGATTATTAGGTCAATTATTTAATGCATTCAAAGTTTCATACGATGATTGAGAATCTATCATTTGTTCGAATAAATTTTTCCTTAACCACTTGTGATATTTCAGGTATATTCATTCAAAATTGATCCAAGTTCTTTGATATTGTAGAGATTTGAGAAGCCAAAATAGAAAAAGTGTCCAATTCATGAACACTGGCTACTCTTTTTGGATTTTTCCTTTCAGAGGGCCATTAAAAATTGTTAGTAGCTGATACACCAAAATAATGTACTATTTTATGCATACATTTTATTCTTATTTTGATTAAATTGTGTTTTAAAGAAGGGTATTTTCATGTCTTTATTATAGAAATATCAATTTTAGGCATTTGGAGCAAAAAGGAGCAAAAAGGAGGAAATTTGGAGCCAAAATGGAGATTTTCATGATCCTTGCGCCAGAGGCACCATTTTATAGAGAAGTAGTACCAGAAGCACCATAATGGAACCAGAAGAGCTAGAATCCAGAGAACAGCATGGATTTCATTAAGCTGACACTATAGGCGCCAAAACTGCCACTAGAAGTGCCAGAGATGAATTAAGATGGAGTAAGGTGATGCCTCTTTGTGTGTGTTATTTTTTTGCGTGTTTTATGTTAATTTAAATCCCCTGAGATGGCATCAAAAACTTAACCTGACCCAAAGTTATGCTGTAATTTACCTTTAAAAAATATGGCTAAAAACTTGAGCCCATTTATATGTGGGTTCACTTTTTTGAGAATTACACTGTCCTCTCTGGTCTTAATGCAATTACAACGAATTTTAACACTACAACGGACCCTTATTGCAATGTAAATGAAGTGCAAGTAAAAACCATCACATTCATAATTAAAACTTCTTCAAGCATGCATCCCAATATCTTAAACATGAATCCTATTCATTACAAAAGAAAAGTAAAGAGAAAATAATGACATAATCTTCTCATGCCACTATTTTTAGAAAAGAAGAACAAGTAAGAGAAACACATCACAAAGCACGAAGAAAACACAATGAAAAACTTTATTACATCAAAGAAAATCCACTAGATAAATGTTTACAAAATATGTTTACAAAGAAGAACACAATACTT
>NW_018218841.1:220056-227473 GCF_001263595.1 Phalaenopsis equestris
CTTGAAAGAAAGATGAAAATCTCTCCCACAAAGTCTCCCGCTGATCCATGCAATGCTAGTACATCTCCTTACAAATTCTCTTAAAATCCCCTCTCCAATCTCTCCAAAAAGGTAGAAATCTACATTTCTACTCCTATTCTAAGATCTATAAACATTCTCCAGATTTTTCCACTCACGCACACCACTTTTTCTGACATAAACTCACTCTATTATAGTGTAGAAACGAATTTTTGAGGGATGCCTCAAGCAACCTTCAAAAAATCGTCCAAATACATTGAATCTCAGCCATAACAACCCAAAATCACGTTCAAGCTATCTCAGGTATCGTCGGTGCCATTCTAGGCACTTTCAGAGCCATATTTTCGTTATTCTCTGGATTCAATCACATTCAGCGCTGGTTTGGGCGCCTTCAGCACCGGTCTGCAGCAACTCCACCTTTTCGCTTCATTTGGCTCCGTTTCAGCTTTGTTTCGCACTGTTTTAGTTGTGTTTCATTCCTGACAGATAGACGTACAAAATAAACATGAAAATAACCTTTTTTAAAGTGTAAGTTTATTCAAAAATATGTGAGAAGTGTAAAAGATATTAAGCATAGAAGGACATATTGAAATGTGTTAGGCTAGAATTTTCTTTCTTGCTCGTTTTAGCTCCAAATTGCACTGTTTTTGCTTCTTTTTCACCAAAAGTCCATTTCTTATACCTGAAGAAAAAAATATACAAAATAACTTTCTTTAAAGCGTAATATCACCAAAAATGAGTATAAAATATAGGTTTAAAAATGCATATATTTTTTGGTGCATTAAAGTCCCCCAAACTTAAATGTAACTTGTCCTCAAGTAACTCCTTTACTACATAAAAATATGACTTATGACAAAGAGTTATTATGGTATAGAATTTAACTTCTAAATTTCTATAATTTGGTCTATTAAATATAATGACATAAATTAAGAAAAAATTTTGGAAACTTAAGTCAAAACTAAAAGTGTAAGAACACTTAGTAGTCAAGTCCAAGATTTTTGATTCTCTATTCATTTCAAGAAGAATTGCAATTTGTCATATTAAAGTTACCTAGAATTCATATGAAAAAGAACATCAAGAGATCTTTATGATTAAGGATTCTAATACTTAAATACAAGTTTAGAAATTGTAATAAAGCCTTCTTCCTCAAGTTGATTAAAGTGAAGCTAATTTTTGATTAGGCATCTCCTCAAGCTTCTCCTCACATAATTTTCTTTTCTTTTATTTTTCTTTTTCTTTTTCTTTTCTTATGCTTTTAGCTTTTCTTTTTCTTTTCTTTCAAGATCATTTTCAATCCTTTCTTTTTTTTTACTTTTTCATATGAGGATTATTATATTTGGATAGCCTTTAATGATTTAGAACTTCACTATCCTCTTCTTAAAGTTAAAAACTTCTCATGATCCTTCACTTTATAAATTCATATTAGCTTTAAAGATTTTTCATAAAGTCTCATTCTTTTCTTCTTACATGAAACTCTAAGAGTATTAATAGTTCAAAAAATTTCCTTTACTTTAAATAGAAAAATCATAGTCTTATCCTTTCGTACCAAACATCTTACCAAACATCTTAACTCATCTTAACTCTAGAATTAACTTTCATTATTGAAAACTTTTACTTAAGTCTGCTATATATTTAGAAACACAAATATAGCTATCTAATGTTAGCCTCTAATACCAAAGGTCATGCCAAATTAAATTTTGAAAATATAGCTAATTGAGGACAAATAAAATTTAGTTTCTTTCTTTTAAAAGAAAATTTTCTTCCCTCCCAAACTTGAATTTTAAAATATTTTACAATTAATTCCATAAAATGTAGCAGGAAAAAATACTAAAAGTTGAATCTACTCACTACTACAACTTCCTATCAAATTTATATACATTCATAATCATGATAGAATGACTGCACGAGAAAGTAAATATAGCCTAAAACATGTTTGTAATAATATTAAAATGATAGGAAGTATACTCACTTTAAAATTTTAATTTTCTTCCTACCCCTAAACTTAATTTTTAACATATATAGCCTTTAGTATAGAAGATATAAGTAGGAAGAAAAGTAATTTAGAAATTCTATCTACCAAAAATGTCTATAAAAAACATCTACAACTATTTATCAGGATAAAAAACATTTAGTAGAAAGTAAATCTAAAATAAACATGTCAGAATGAAAGCAACTAAACAAAATTCTAACTAGCATAACAGGTATCAACATAGTAATATAAAAATGTTCTTCAAGTCTTATATATTATTGTAACACAAACACAAACACACATGATAAATACGGTCAATTCTTCCTTTAACTCATCACATCTCACTTACTTACATCCAATTTCTAATGGAATCACTACACAAATATATTGGATACTTATAAATGATTTTATTTAAATGATTTTATTGAGTATAATTCTAAAGATAAGATTATCTCTGATATATTGGCTCTCGAGCACCAACACCAAGCATCATCATATCCTAATAATTAGCACCTTTAGCAGTTATAAGGATAGTGTAAGATCATCCACATGTTACTCATCAAATAGGTAAGCTACTCCTAAATGAAAATAAGGTCAAAGTAAGGAAGTAACAAAATTGAGATGGAATTGTCACTGATAAATTCATAATGTCTCTTCTAAAACTTAATTCTGGTTGAGACTCGAGCTGTAGTGGACTCGTCAATCCAAGTGCAATAAGCGAACATAAAAGTCTAACCATAATAAGAAGTTAAGAAATCACCTCCCTCATTACACACGAAAAGCAAATCAAACCACTAACAATCCAAACATCTACCAATAATCAATTAAACTGATCAATCCACACTAAAGCAAACACAATACACACTAACTATCATGACTCTGAAGCATACTAAATCAAACCACACTGATAACTATGAGTTGCCTCCCATAAAACACTTTGTTTAACGTCGTCAGCCCGACAAATGATTTCCGACAAATGATTCCACACCTGGATCAAAATTCTATTTAAGTAATCCTTGATTAATTACCCAATCTTTTCTAGATTGAGGGATTCCTACAAAGTCCTTCAATTTAAAATTTTCTTTCAGCTCTTCCTTTTCAGATTGATTCATATCCTGGTTCCTCATACTTCTTTCTAGATCCAATATTCTTCTAGTGATTTTTTCAATTTTCAAATTAGTATAATCCTTAAATTTTATAAGAAATGGATCTCCCAAATTTTAAATCGGATTACTCTAGATAATTCAGATTTTGGATCAAATTCTTCTTAGTTACTCTTTTGTTCGGTGTTGTCTTTCAATTCTTCCCCTTGGTTCTGAGTAAATGGTAGAGGTGGTCTTTTTATATTTATCTTAGTTAAGGAAATAAGTTCTTCTAATTTTGTAGGGTTTTTTTTTCATTTGTCTTTCAACCTGCTTATCCTCATTTATAAACTCAAAGTTCTTTTGAAACATATGCTTGAATTCTCTTCTAAATATTAGTTCAATAATTTCAAATTGCTCATCATTCATCTCCTTAGGATTTATTTCAGGGTCACTAGGTAAAATCTCTGGGGGGTAGTTTTAATTGCATTAATAATTTGCCCCAGATGGTTTTCTATATTCCTTAGTGTTACCTCTTGATTTTTTAACTCACTTGTCATTTGAATCACAACCTCTTCTAACATTAATTCCTTCTTCTCATCATGTAGGTTGGAATTAAATTGAGGATAATTATTAATTAAGTTAATAATCTGCTTCAAATTTTTTTCCCATATTCCTTATTGCGGTCCCTTGACACTCTAGCTCACTTTCCATTTGAATAACAACCTCTTCTAATAAATCCTTCTCCTCATTCTGGGGGTTGAAGTTAAAATTATGAGGAAAAGAAAGTTCATCATTATAATAGCTCTGATTATTCTAATTACACATCTGACTAAATTGATTATCTTCCCAAAATTAGTCTTCTCCTCCAAAATTATTATTCCTGTTAGAATTCAAATGACTTTCCCAATCTGGATTGTAATAATCAGAATAAGGATCATATATCTCATGGCTAGTTTCAAAATAGTTAGGCTCAATGATTTGTCCAAATGAATTTTCCTAAATATTTGGGGGCATTTGAGGATAACTTTCTATATGTTGAATAACTTTCTATATGTTGATCTAAATGTTGATCTAACTTCCTCTCAATATCTGCAATCTGAAAAATTAAAATAGTAAGCATATCTTTCTGAAAATTTGTCACTCTATTAGGGTTTACTCTTTCAAAACAACTAGCATTATAATCCAAATCTAAATATTCATTATATTGTTAATCCACCATATAAATTCATGAAGTCTTTTCTGATTCATCATCCTCCCTAAATCTAAGTCGTAAAATCCAAGGTCTGCAACTTCTGAACTACGCATACAAATTTAAAGACGCAACTAATAGGATAAATATCAAAAATATTTTTGGTATTTTTAATTTTCATTAAAATAAACACACAATAACAAATCACACTAGATAAAAATATTATAAATTCCAAATCTAAGTCTTATAGGTTTAAATAAAATTCTCTTAAAGTTCTTACCTAAGCTTCTTTGACAACGACGCCAGAAACTTGATGCCCAAATTATGTGTGTTGTTTTTCTGCGTGTTTTATGTCAATTTAAATCCCCTGAGACGGTGTCAAAAACTTGACCCGACCTGAAGTTACACAGTAATTTAGCTTTCAAAAATATGCCTAAAAACTTGACCCAATTTATCTTAAGTATTTAATGTGCAAAATTTAAATGTTATATAAAATATATAAATTAGTTCACACACTATGGGTTCTACGCAAGTACAAGTATCGCTTCAAGTAATATAGGGCTTTCCTTAAAAACCCCAGTAACGATCCCATGAAGTAAAATTCTAGTATACTACTATTAGTCCTTAGATTGGAAGATCAATTTAAGTGGTTTTTCTAACAAGTACTTTTACATGTAAGTGTTAAGTTTAAAATAACTAATAACTATTCCTAAATGAAAATATTAATTCTAAAGATAACCCTTTTTGGATGAATTAGTTTGGAGAATTTTTAGATGTTAAAAACTTCTATTCTTATGTAGTGAATTGGATAACCTAAAGGAATGAGATATATTAAATATTTTATGTGCCAAATTAGAGCAATTTTAATTCTCTACCCACAATCAAGCGTTATATAGAACCTTAAAGTGTTATATAGAATTGTTGGATAATATTAGGTTTAGTCTCTAAATCTGTGGTTAGGCTAGGAAGATATTGGCTCTCACTCCAGATCTCCCACTTCCCCACCCATGAAGGCTAACTCTCGCCTTAGTTCTTAAACACTAAGACCAAATTGGGGATTTTAATCTGTCACTGTAGAATCTCCAATTCTTCGCCTAGTAATCTACATATTTCCCTATTTATTTGCACTTAACCCCCATGAACTTCCCCATCCATGGAATTTGAATGTGGTTCCACTTTGTTAAGAATTACACCTCCCCCTCGGGTCTTAATGCAATTACAATGAATTTTAACACTACAATTGACCCTTATTGTAATTTAAATGAAGTGCAAGTAAAAACCATCACATTTATATTTAAAGCTTCTTCAAGAATGAATCCCAATATCCTAAACATGAATCCTACTCATTGCAAAAGAAAAGTAAAAAGAAAATAATGACATAATCTTCTCATGCTACTATTTCCAAAAAAGAAGAAAGAGTAAAAGAAACACATCACAAAGCATGAAGAAAAAACAATGAAAAACTTTATTACATCAAAGAAAATCCACTAGATAAGTGTTTACAAAATCTTAAGATAATGAAGAAAAAAATACTTAGCTTTAAAAATACTTAGCTTTTTCCATTGAAAGAAAGATGAAAATCTCTCCCACAAAGTCTCTCGCTGATCCATGCAATGCTAGTACATGTGCTTACAGATTCTCTCAAAATCCCGTCTCCAATCTTTCAAAAAAGGTACATGTCCCTACAATGAGATACAATTTTGTGAAAAAGTAGTTATGTTTTATAAAGTTTTAAATTTCATTAAATTGTAATTATTTAAACTTGGATCTTCATTTACTTTTTGATCTAGCCAAATGAAAGGTTAAAATTTTTTGAGAAACATACGATCCGAAAGGGCTATACTTTCTATAACAATGTAAGAGTCACATTCAATTTCATGGGTGAGAATGTAATCCATGGTGTTGCGTTCAAAATAAATAGGGAAATATACTTTGATGGGCACAAAATTGAAGATTTTAATATGACAATTTAAAAGCCCCAATTTGGTCCAATTTCTTGGAAACTAAAGTGAGATTATTAGCCCTCAGATGACGGAGAAGTGAGAGCTCTGGAGTGGCAGCCAGCATCCTCTCAACCTAACCACAGATTTACAGACGAAACTTTAGATTAGTCAATGCTCTTTACACACTTTCAAAAGGATTAATCCTAATTATCACATTACGATTTTATATATGAGTTTTAAATAATTTTAATTTCTTCACATTCCATAAACTCATTGTGAAGGGGAAGGATGCTTTCTTAAATTTAAACTCTTAGTTTCAAAACTTTGTTTAGTCTTTATAAGTTTACTTTTAAAGTTTAGTAATTAGTTTAATTAAATTAGTTCTTTTAACTATATATATTTTAGTGAACATTAAATTTAATTAAGTTTTATTGTTTTAATATTGTGTTTGACGTTATAGGCATAAGAATTTCGAACTCACTGTGGGATCAATATTAGGACTCCATTAGAGCCCTTTATTACTTGAACGATATGCATCATTGCATTATTATTATGGGTTTGACAGCTTAGAGGTTTAAAAAGATAAAATTATTTATATTGATTTTATTTTAATTTAGAATTGATCTGCATATTTACTATTATTGCTAATAGCTCCGCCTGTTGATACGCCTAAAATATATAGTATTTTTAGACACATTTTTATACCTATTTTTGAGATATTACACTTTAATGGAAGGTATTTTTGCGTTTTTCTTTCAGGTACATGTAAAAAGGTGAAAAATACTTAAAGGAGTGAAAAAGGATCAAATTTAGAGCAAATATGTGAAAAATGTACAAAAGTGTTTTGGCGCCTAAGCGTCAGATCCAACACTTAAGCACCAGTTAAACATAGAAGGCCATGCCTAAATGCCAGAGGCCTCGCGCTTAAGTGCCAGTGGCAGTTATTGGATGAGTAAATTTGGTTTTTGCAAATTTGAAGAGGTTTTTGAGGCACCTATTGACTTAATAGGTGGTTACAACCACCATGGACAAAAAATGTTCCAAAAGGATGCATCTCTTAAGGAAATACATTGAATCAAGACACTTTTTGAAGAGATACCAATGCACCTTTTAGAGA
Source organism: Phalaenopsis equestris (assembly GCF_001263595.1). Classification (NCBI taxonomy): domain Eukaryota; kingdom Viridiplantae; phylum Streptophyta; class Magnoliopsida; order Asparagales; family Orchidaceae; genus Phalaenopsis; species Phalaenopsis equestris. Next base: position 227,378 of record NW_018218841.1, read on the forward strand.
ATTATAAAGGAAGGAAGATTGAGACTTTAAAAGGGGTCCTGAAAGAACTAGGAAGGCTTTAAAAGTTCTATAATTGGGGAGTTAGTTGGAGAGATT
>NW_018218842.1:0-4978 GCF_001263595.1 Phalaenopsis equestris
GACTGACCTTCAGTCGATTGGCAGTCCTACGGTTTGTTGCTAGTCCTTCAGTTGGTTGACCATCGATCGGTTGGTGTTCTTCTACTGGTCAGATTCATTATGTCTAGTAACTTTTTGGTCTGTGAGTTGAATCATAAAATTGTCTCGAGATTTGTGTAGACAATTTTTTTGTATACATATTAAGTTCTCTAATTTTATTGCTGCTTAATAGCGAGAGCTGCGATAATGACAATAAAATTTTAAATGCAATAAATTGAGCCTTAATAATTGCAATTTAATGTATTGATTAGACTCCCTAGATTTTCATTCATGTGACCCTTATATATTAGGTGTAGTGGATGGTTCTCAATTTCGCAAGTTTGTTCCTCATTGCATATGTTTATCTTATGTGATGCCTTTTTAGACAAAGGATCTGATTCGACACTTAAACATGTCGGCCAGGCAAAAAGATTGACAACCCTTGGAGTAAAGAAACATCATTGGTTGGAAGGCAAGCCAAGGAAGAAGAAGTGGGAGAAGAAGTTTGCTAAGAAGTCTAATCCAACTGAGTGAGTGGAGGTGGTGAAGTCCTTGGATTCATTCTGAGAGACTCTAAAGATGGTTCAACCCAGTGATGTGAAGGAGCTAGATGGTTTAGCAGCTAGCCCATCGTCTAAAGTCCTGGTTGAGGTTATGGGTCAGCTAAACATTATGAGCACTCCTCCGCAGACTAGTGCACCAAAAGTTGGTGAGTGTACTCAACCGGTCGGAGAGAAAGGAGCGGTTTAAGAACTTTCATCATTCAATGTATGTGGAGCTACTTGGTCTGAGGTGGATTTGATCATGGATATGTATTTTCTTTTTTATTTCTTAGTTCTATTTTTTTCTTTGCCTATTAAATTTTTTTTCTTGTTGATGAGGACGTTCTGATCGGTGGTTTGTCGATTATTGGAGACATGTAGCCATAATGTAACTTTGGTGGTGAATCATGTACTCTAAACATCGATTGGAAACGAGAAGAATGTGGTCAACCACCTGACTTATCCTGTGGAGATCTGGGAGGAACTGAATTAGGTATGTAAGATGTCCATGAGAACCTTGATCCATCACCTGGATGAGATGAAAATTACTTACTTAGAGCGAGTAAGAAGAGGATGATATCGCTTCCTGGTGCTACAAAACACAAGGGGGCTCACACAAGTACACATGTTGTATCAGTAATACTAGATTTTAGAGTTTGGAATGTTGATGCCTAAGGGAATGAGGTAATCTTTGTTAGGACAAATTCTAGCCAATTGGTTTTAGTCCAAGCCTGAAATTTAGATTTGAAATAGTCCTACAGAGTACTCTTATTGTTTCCCAAGCAATTTAAGAAAATTTAAGTCCTACAAAAGTAATCATAAATTGTCATAACTATATGAAAAATATAAAATACTTAGTGGCTCTTCCTTGTAATGAGTTAAGAGGATTTCATGATATTGAAAATTGCAAGTAGAATAGTTAGGTGACAAATAGGAGCAATATTCTTTTTTACCCTATCCCAAGTGTGTAAAGAAGCTTGGTTAGAAATGACTTTATTCCCATAAATCCCATAACTAACCCATCAAAGCATATTTCGTTAACATTTACATCTCCCTAGAAGGCAAATCAACCATACCCCACATGTTAATGTGAAAAACCTAGTTGATTCTACCATAGACTTTCCCAAGACTTATGGTTCACAACAAATTTTAATAATTTGCTTGGCCAAAATGAAAGGTAAATTATGCCTTAAGGGTTTCTCATCACCATTTAAAGTAATAAAAATACTATGCAATCCTAATTTCAACCAAACTACTTAATCATCAAAAAGAAGAGTGAAAAGTTTAATAAAAATGCATCATAAAAACACCAAACAAATTCATTGAAATAAGAGAAATAAATATCCAATTATTACAAATGAATTATAATAGAAAGAACATAAGAAGACTTAGCTTTTTGTCCTTCACAATGACCAGAAGATGGATCAATCAACACACTTCCTGAATTTCTAGGCTGCTGCTTCTGTAGAACTCTCCTTGTTCGCTGCACTAGAAGAAGAAGAAAGGTTCTTACAGCACGGAAAACCCACTCAATAGCCCACTAGCATGAAACTCACATAAATCCCCTCTAACTCCCTAATGTACTGTTATATATAGCTTGTTACAACAGATTTAAAAACTCCCCAACATTTCCACATAATCCCCCACACGTTCCCTCATGTTTAGGGTCATAAATTATAGCAACTGCTCCAGGCAGCTTCTGTACCTAAGCGCCCAGAGGTTGCCGCCTAGGCGCCAAACTCTCAGTTTGCTGAAGAATAGGTGAGCGCCTAAGTGCCCAAAAGTTTGGCACCTAGGTATTAGTATCGTGGCACCTAAGGACCATTTTTTGGTGCCTAAGATAAAACCTCTAAGGTTGGTAAGATAGGGACTGACACCTAGGTGCCCAAGGGTCTGACGCTTATAAACCAATGCCACTTTGCTCCTTTCAGCTCCAATTCTCCTCCTGATTTCCTCACTTTAATTTGTTGTTTTACACGCAAGATAAACACAAAAATACCTTTCCTAAAGTAAAATTTCATTCATAAAAATATGTAGAAACATCAAGAAATATTAGCTAACTTATCTACACATCAAAGGATCTCTGTGCGTAGCTAGATGATACACCAAAAATATATGCATTTTTAGACCCATATTTTATACTCATTTTTGGTGATATTGCACTTTAATGGAATGTATTTTTTATGTTTTCTCACAGTTTGTTGAATTTTAGGACTTAAAGTAAAAAGGAAGCAAAAAGGAAGTAAAAAGGATCAAATTTGGAGCAAAAATGAAGAAGTTGAAATTTGTTCAGCACCGATGGCGCCAGAAGGAGCGCCGACGGCGCCAGAAGCAGCGCTGATGGCCCTAATGTCGGTTCAGCCCCAATTTTTAGAAGATTTGATAAATCTGGATGCATTTTGAAGAGTTTTTGGAGGCACCTATTGGAGAACCGACTCTACGCTTTATTTGGGGTCGAAATTGATAAAAAAGTGACTCTTCCTGACATTTCATCGCCCCAAATCAACCTTCCACGCGACCATTCCTCCATTTTTTCATTCCACAACCATTTAGAGTCCATTGTTCTTATAATTTAGAGTTTTGTGGTGAGATTAAGTGTGAACTTTTCTCTAAGAGTGTTGGAGAAGGAGAAAAGTGAGAGATTTATTCTTTCTTCATTTCGTAGAAGAGACTACAAGAGATTTGCTTTGAGAAAGAGTTTCAGAAAAGTGTTGTTTGTTTATTAGTATTGTATGAGCTTTCTTTTATATATGAAATTTATGTTTTGTTGTATCTTTCTTATGAAGTCTGAGTAGTTTACTTTATCTTTCTCCCTACTCTTAGATACGGTGAAATGAAGAGATAATATGGATGTGCTCATATTAAAATATTAAATAAATTGTGATGATTTTTCAACTCCAAACTTAATTTACTTTTTCAACTGGCCAATTGACTTGTTAAAATATGGTGTGAAACATATGATCCGGGAAATGGAGTATGAGTTCTAAAACAGAGCGAGGATCACATTTGATTCTATGAAAGAGAACTTCATTCATGGAATTAAGTGCAAATAAATAGGAAAATATACTTTGTTGGGTGTTGAATTGGAGAATCTTTAGGGTAACAGACTAAATTCCCCAATTCAGTCTTAGTGTTTAAAAACTAAAGCGAGAGTTAGCCTTCAGGTGAAGGGAAGTGGGAGCTTTGGAGTGGGAGCCAGTATCATACCCACCTAGCCTAGTAACTGATTTAGGGATTAAAGCTGGGATTAGCCAATGATTTTCTATAACACTGTATCAGGGTAGAGAAATAAAACTGCTCCTATTTGACGCAATACATAATTGAACAATTTATCTCATCTCTTTTTACCAAAATCTCATTATAGTGGGAAAGATGCTTTTTCACATAAGAAATCTTCATCACATAAACATAGTTTAATAGTTTAATAGTTTAGTAGTTACTGTTTAAACTTTATATTTCAGTTTTGTTATTAGTTAAATAATTTAGTTCTGATAATATCTCAACATTTAAAATTAGTGACAGTATTTTTGTTTTAACTTTCTGTGAATTTCCTAATAAATTTATCATTTCAAATTTAAACTTTCTCCGTGGGATCGATATTTGGGGCTTAAATATAAAGTACTTTATTACTTGATAACGATATGTATACTTGTGTAGAATGCCAACATTAATTTCTTAAATTTCTTAATTATATATAGAGCATCAAGTTTTTGGCACCATTACATAGTGGAGTCAATTTTATAATTTTTACACAACTATATTTCCTCAGGATCAAGGACACATCATAACACAATAAAATCATAAGAAGATCGACAAAGTATAATGAAATGTAGTTTCGTAAGATCTGTAATCAAACACTAACATGGAAATCTTTAAATAAAAAATACAACAAACTAAATTAAAAGCGAAACAACACAAAATATAATCAAATCAATGAATAATGTTTGGATTGTCTCCCAAGTTAAAACTTTATTTAACAACCTCAAGTAGACCATGTTAGACCAAATTAAGTCTAAAAGGGTGATACAAGATTTTGTATATGCAAACATGTAAGAAGTTGACACCACTCAACGATGCCAAAAACTTGATGTAGGCAAATTTATAATAAATATGCAATATAATCCCAACAAAAATATTTTTTATAAAAATAATTTATCTTTTAAAACTCTTTTTAAACTGCCAAAAAAGAATCCAAAAGTAAGTATACGTATCGCTCAAGTAATAAAAGACTCTAATGGAGTCATAGATATCGATCCCACAGGGAAGTTGGAAAATCCTAAAGTAAATTATGAAAATTATTTTATATCAAAAACAAAAAAAATAAAAATAAAGTGAAAAGTTTGAAAATTGACTACTCAGGTGAATGTTAATTAAAATGCAAATGTAAGACTACAGAAATTAAACTAAATTAAATACTG
>NW_018218842.1:6313-13662 GCF_001263595.1 Phalaenopsis equestris
CTTCAGTTAGCTGATCGATCAATAACTTATCCAAAAGGAGTTATAGAGGATGTATTAGTAAAAGTAGATAGATTTATTTTTTCTGTAGACTTTATAGTATTAGATGTGGAAGAAGATAAAGAAATTCCTATTATTTTAGGGATACTATTTCTTGCAACAGGGAGAGCTGTGATAGATGTGCAAAAAGGAGAATTAATAATAAGAGTTAATGATCAAGAAGTTACATTTAATATTGCAAAAGCCATGAAATATCTAGAAATAAAAAAAGATAATGACTGTTTTTTTATGGAAGTAAATGATTATATGAGTAATGAACAAATGACGAATGAGTTTGAAGACTAATTAAAGCGAGGAGAATTTTATGAAGACAATGATGAAATAAAAGAAGAAAATTTGGATGATATTTGGGGCAAATTTAAAACTTTAGACTTTTTGGAAAATGATAAAACAAATTTTATTCCTTCAAGTATTAAACCACCTGAACTTGAACTAAAAATATTATCTACCCATTTAAAATTTGTGTTTTTAAGATAGTCATCTACATTGCCTGTTATTGTATCTTCTGAACTAACAGAAATTCAAGAACAAAAATTAATAGAGATGTTAAGAAAATATAAAATGGTTTTTGGATGGACTTTATCAGATATTGAAGGAATTAGTCTTTTTATTTGTATGCATAGAATTCATCTAGATGAACAATATGAACCTAAAGTTGGTCCTCAGAGGAGATTAAACCCAATAATGAATGAAGTTGTTAAAAAAGAAATTTTAAAATGGCTAAATGCTGGAATTATATATCCTATTTTAGACAGTGTTTGGGAGTCCAATTCACTGTGTTCCGAAGAAAGAAGGACTGACCGTTGAAGAAAATGAGAAAAATGAATTAATTCCAATAAGATAAGTTACTAGTTGGCAAATTTATATTGAATATTGAAAATTAAATATAGTCACCAGAAAATATCACTTTCCTTTACCCTTTCTAGACCAAATGTTGGATAGATTGGCTGGAAATAAATATTATTGCTTTTTAGATCAATTATTATTATTTTTTAGATGGATATACCGGTTATCACAAAATTCCAATTGATCCAGAAGTGTTTTTTTTTTACTATGTAATGCACCCACAACATTTCAAAGGTGTGTGATATCAATCTTTAGCAATTTTATTGAACATGGAATGGAAGTGTTTATGGATGATTTTTTGGTATTTGGAACTTTGTTTGAATTATGTTTAAATAATTTAGAAAATTTTTTGGAAGTATGTGAAAAAATCAACCTAGTACTAAATTAGGAAAAATGTCAATTTATGGTTGCAGGAGAAATTGTACTTGCTCATAAAATTTTTGAAAATAGCATGGAAGTATATCCTACAAAAATTCAAGTTATTGAAAAATTACTACCACCAACTAATGTAAGAGGAGTTAGGAGCTTTTTAGGACTAGGACATGCTGGTTTCTAAAAGCGTTACATGAAATTTTTTTTCTAAAATAACTAAGCCATCATGCCAACTTTTAGAAAAGGGCACAAAATTTGATTTGCCACAAAATTTAATTTTAATGAGGAATGCATAAAAGCATTTGAATTATTGAAAGAAAAATTAATCACTGCACATATAATAGTTCCACCTGATTGGGAGAAACCATTTGAAATAATGTGCGATCCTAGTGATTATGATATTGGGGTTATGTTAGGACAAAAGCACAACAAAGTTTTTATAGTGATATATTATGTTAGTAAAACTCTAAATGATGCTTAAGTTAACTACACTACTACTGAAAGAGAGTTACTTGCTATTGTTTATGCCTTTGATAAATTTAGGCCTTACTTAATTGGAACTAAATGTATAGTGCATACAGATCATTCTGCTATTAAATACTTGATGCAAAAAAAGGTATTAAATACTTGATGCAAAAGAAGGATGCTAAACCAATATTAATTAGATAGATAATTCTATTGCAAGCGTTTGATTTTACTGTAGTTAATAGAAAGGGAAATGATAATCAAATAGCTAATCATTTGTCTAGACTAGAAAGAGAAATATCAACTAATTTTGTAAATGAAATTTTAGAGAATTTCCCTGATGAACTATTATATAGTATGGATGAAATGAATGTACCGTGGTATGTTGATATAGTAAATTATATTGTAAGAGATATTTTATCACCTGATATAAAAAAACCACAATTAAGTAAATTTACATATGATTCAAAATTTTATTTTTGGGATGACACATATCTATATAAATAATGTAAAGATCTAATTATTAGAAGATGTGTGCCTTATGGAGAAACTCAATAGATAATTGAAAGATTCCATGATTTTTAATTTAGGGGAAAGAATAGAATTGCATATAAGATTTTGCAAGCTGGATTTTATTGTCCGACTCTTTTTAGAGATGCTAATGAATATATTAAAACATGCGATCGATGTCAACGAGTAGGAAATATTTCTAGAAGGAATGAAATGCCTCTAAATTACACATTAGAAGTTGAAATTTTTGATGTGTGGGGATTAGATTTTATGATACAATTTATGCCTTCAATTGGGAATTTATATATATTACTTGCTGTTGATTATATGTCTAAATGAACTGAAGCTATTGTTGTACCTATATGTGATGCTCATAGTGTTCCTAAAATTTTAATTAAAAATATTTTTAAAAGATATGGAATGCCAAGAGTAATTATTATTGAAGGAGGATCTCTTTTTAGGAATAAGAGAATCAAAAAATTGATTAAGAAATGTGATATTATGCATAGATTCTCTGCTGCTTATCATTCTCAGACTAGCGGTCTAGCAGAAATATCAAATCATGAAATTAAATTTTTTTTAGAAAAAGCTGTAAATCCTTATAGATTAGATTGGCTTACTTATGGACATACAGAGCTGCTTATAAAACTCCCATAAGAATGTCTCTATATAGACATATTTTTTGGAAAAACATGCCACTTACTAGAAGAATTGGAACATAAAGCATTTTAGGCTATTAAGGAATTTAATTTTAATTTAAATGATGTTGGTGAGAAAAGATTATTGCAACTCAATGAACTTGAGGAGATTAGAAATGAAACATATGATAATGCAGAAAATCTATAAAGAAAAAATGAAAATATGACATGATCGGATGATTATTCAAAAGAAATTTGAACTAGGATAAGAAGTTTTATTATATAATACAAGATTGAGATTATTTACAGGGAAATTGAAATCCAGATGGTTAAGACCATTTAAAGTGGTTAAAGTCTATCATTATGGAACTGTTGTTGTTAAAGATCCTAACACTGGAAAGATATTTAAAGTTAATGGACATTAATTGAAACATTTTATGAAGGGCACATGCCACAATTTAAATAAGTTTTAATGTTAAGTCAACCCAACTAATCAAATGGTATGTCGGGCTGATAACGTTAAACCAAGCGCTTTGTGGGAGGCAACCCATATATAAATATATATATCTATGTATTCCTATTTTGTTTGATAAGTGTTTATATATTAGTAGATAATAATCCTACACAATTTTATATATTATAAATTCAGACAAATATTGGTATTAGAGGAAAATTTGTAATCGGGAGCGCCAACAGTGCCATCGGGAGCGCCGACAGCGCCAACGGCACCGATAGCAGATTGACGGATTTGCCGGGTTTTTGCAGACTTTGGTGGGATTTCACTCCATAATAACCACCGGAAGGAGTTTTTAAAGTCCTAAAAACTGTTTTGGACAACCAGAAACTTCATATTTTCAAATTTCATGGCCTCCAACTCCAGAAATACTTCCAGGTATGGAGTTTTTAATAGAAGAAAGTTTATCAGTTTTGACGCGCAAAGATTATACGACAAAATTATTGTAAAGAAGTGGCTTATCAAGGAGAGAGGCTTTGTCAATCACAGATTGATTAATCCAAGTTCTCCGATTGATAAAATCATTGTACAAAGGTGATGAGAAGTTATGTGCTACACTACCGCTGCAGTTGTTATACCAGTAGTGAAGGAATTCTATGCCAACTTGCATAGAATTACCCAAGGAGTTGTCTTCATATGAGGTAAGGCTACACCATTTACTCTGACTCCACTTACTCCTGCGCGAATCAATGAGTTGTATATAATAGAAAATGTTTCAATCTGTCATTATACAAATTTCATCCCTACAAGAGATTTGATGCAAGATGTCTATAATTTTCTGACGGATGAAAATGATATTTGGGAAATGCGAGATGAAAGATATGTTAGTTTCTCTGCTTCATTGTTTAATCCAATATCAAAACAATGACATTTCTTCATTTCTGCAAAATTACTTCCTACCATGAAGATTAGTAGAGTCATCAAATAATGTGCTATTTTGAATTATTACATTCAGATGGAAAAACCATTGATATAAGATCTATCATATTTAAATCAGTTATGGGTATTATTATGAATGGACCAATTTATGGACTTGGGCATCCTTCCACAATTTTCCTACTGTGCAGTCAATCTTAAGTTCCATATGAAAGTTGGGAAAAGTTTTATTACCTTGGGAGCGCTTGATTCTTATTGATGATAATTATGTTGGGAATGGGAATGAAGCATTAGGTGATCTTAAATACACTCATCACATGCTTCAACTCCATTGATGCCACCAACAGTTCGAAGTTCACTTGCTGTAGAAAAAAAACTGAAGAAAATTGAAAGAGAACTTCATAGTATTACGAATGCATTAGGAGATCTTAAATACCTTTTTGGTCACCTAGATTGGAGGATGAAAAAATATTTTGATCATACTGAAACATTTGAAGCAAGATTAGTGCAGATGTTTAAAGAAAAAGGATTGATTGAAGAAAATTTGACTGATCAGTTCTCGTACCGACCCTTCTAAACTCTGTACGTTCATTGCCAGTCGATGGGAGATTTCAGAAGAGGAGAAAGCATTGAAGATGAGACAACATAATTAAAGAGTTTGGACTCTCTCTACTAGTTTAAAAAAACTTATGTACTTAATGTAATTGTGTGGATTTGATTTAGTTTGCTTTGCTTTAGAATTATGAACTTTAATTGTGTGTATAGTTTTATGTCAGCGTTTAGTGTTGTGGCTTGATTTCGATGCTGATTTATAATTTAGTTTGCTTAAGATGTATGAAAGTGTGATTAGAAAAATGTGTTTGTAAAAGTGTAATTTCATATATAAAAGTTAGTTTGTTGTTGTTTGTGAAAATATTTGTTTGTGAATTATTGTTAGATAAAAATTTGTGTTTAAAAATACTAAAAAGAATTTGGAGAAAATTGAAAGGAAATTGAAAATTGAAAAAATTGAAAAATGAATTTTATGCATGGGCGCTGACGGCGCCCTCGACCCGATAACAGCCTTTACCCTTTAAAATTCATGATTTTCACCGTAAACCTCCATGTTTACCCCTTGAGTCAACTTCAACCTCCGATTTTTGCACCTAAGGCTTGTATTTTCTTGAATTTGAGGCGATTTTAAGGCAAATGAACTTTGGATTTCATCCTCTCTGTGTAATAGCTACACTTGGAGTTAAAAAAATTTTTTTTATTTTCACCAAGGATTTATCTCACATTGCCTAGATCAGAAAATTTTAGAATTTTTTTGAGAGATTTTTAGAAAATCCTTTGGTGAAGAACTCTTACTTAGTGGATTTAAGTTTAAAGCATTTTACTTTGTGATTTGCGAAATTTTTGGAATTTATTCAATTTTTTTCAATTTTTCTAGATTTCCCATGGCACCTAGAACAAGCAAAAGAAAGAGAAAAGTAGATTTTGATGAACAAAAATTTGTTAGCTTCAGGGCTAGTGCTCGTTTCAATAGTCTACTTGAGCATACAAAAGTAATTCCGTATCGTGGTTTTAAAAATCCGGGAGGAGAAGTCAAGCGATTAATCAATGCTCGGTAGTGGGAAAATTTTTGTTATTTTAATGCCGATGTGATTATTGGTGTAGTGATGGAATTCTATGCCAACTTTTCTGAAGCTTCTGATGATTCTGTTTCTGTTTGTGGAAAAATGGTGGAGTTTTCTCTAAGTAAAATTAATGAGTTATCAGTTGGAAGATGTTTACAGTTGCCAGTATAAATCATTTTTTGCTACTAATGAGGCTTTAGATGAGGTTATTTCTTTTCTTACTGATGGAAGAGGGACCCAGAAAGTCAAAAATGTTGTTAAAGTTAATTTTCCTCTTTCTATGCTTAATGTAGTATCTAAGTTCTGATACTAGAATTCCCACAAATCATCATAGTGAGGTGATCAAGGATAGAGCCATCCTGAAATTCTATATTCAGTAGGTGATGAGGATAAATGTAGGCTTTATTATCTATATGAACACTAGATCTATGGCTTTGGGAGAGACCACTGGTGGTTTTCGCACACCCTGCACTTATTTTTACACTCTATGAATAGGCATAAGTTGATTTTAGGTTTGCAGAAGAGAGGATTGAGCCTCTAAGACCTATTGTTCCTGCCAATATAAAAACATATGAATCTCATGTTGATTGGAGATCTGGAAGTAAGACCAGAGATATTCCTTCGACCAGAGATATTCCTTCTACTTCGAAAACCCCTACTTCTAGTGACCCTACTAATAGAAAACTTTGAGACCAGTTGATGATCCAACAGGGAGATATCTTAAGAATGGATCATAGACTGCAGAACAAGGATGCCAAAAATGCTCACACTGATGATTTGATATGGCAAAAGTTTGAATATGATGTTTCTTATGATGATGTGCTAGTGAGATACATGAAGGGTGAACATTTAGTTCAGTTTCCTACTCACCCTGATTTTACTCCATATCAGTGACAAAATTTGGATGTAGATGAAGAAGATGATGATGATTGGTGATCTGATTTCTTTTAGTTATATATGATTGTACTTTGTTATTGTGTTGTTTATTTTTTTTATATATTGTTGAGACTGTTTATTAGATTGTGAGACTTTATCTTATTATTATGTTGAGTTGTGAACTGTAGTTTGTAAAACTGTTTTCATTTCTGCAATTCAGTTTAGTTATGATGTTAGTTTTAGTATTTTGTTAAATGTGGTGTAATTAACTCTTTCTCAGCAGATTTTATATTTATTATGTGAAATTTAATGTTTTAAGTCTTGTAGCTTTTTATATTATCACGTGCAGTTTTTTAGAATTAAAGTTTCAAAATGAGAACCTTCAATAGGTGTGTCTTTTCTTTATGTATTTAATGTTTTCTTTCACCCTTTATTTTTCAGTTCTTTATGCTAAATCTCTTAAAAATTTAAGTTTGGGGGGAAGAAAAATTCTTTTTTAAAGAAAGAAACTTAATTTTATTTTTCCTCACTTAGCTATATTTTCAAAAATTTTAAATTTAACATGACCTTTGGTATTAG
>NW_018218842.1:14338-15019 GCF_001263595.1 Phalaenopsis equestris
TGATACACCAAAAATATATGCATTTTTAGACCCATATTATACCCATTTTTGTTGATATTGCACTTTAATGGAATGCATTTTTCATATTTTATTCCAGGTTATTGATTTTTATGACTTAAAGTAAAAAGGAAGCAAAAATGATGAAATTTTGGAGCAAAAATGAAGAAGTTGAAATTTGTTCAGCGCCGACGGCGCCGTTGGCGTCGATGGCGCAAGAAGCAGTGCCGACGGCGTCGTTTGACAGAGAGCATTGAATTTAATTACGGGATACTGGCGCCAACGTCGGCAATGTCGGTTCAGCCCCGATTTCTAGAAGATTCGATGAATCTGGATGCATTTTGAAGAGTTTTTGGAGGCACTTATTGGAGAACCGACTCTAGGCTTTATTTGGGGCCAAAATTGATCAGAAAAGTGACTCTTCTAGACATCTCATCCATCTCCCCAATTCAACCTTCCATGCAACCATTCCTCCATTTTTCATTCCACAACCATTTAGAGTCCATTATTCTTATAATTTAGAGTTTTGTGGTGAGATTAAGTGTGAACTCTTCTCTAAGAGTGTTGGAGAAGGAGAAAAGTGAGAGATTTATTCTTCATTCATTTCCTTGAAGAGGCTACAAGAGATTTGCTTTGAGAAAGAGTTTCAGATAAGTATTGTTTATTTATTAGTGTTGTATGAAC
>NW_018218842.1:15452-21392 GCF_001263595.1 Phalaenopsis equestris
CTTAGTGTTTAAAAACTAAAGTGAGAGTTAGCCTTTAGGTGAAGGGAAGTGGGAGTTCTAGAGTGGGAGCCAATATCATCCTAGCCTAGCCACGGATTTAGGGACTAAACCTGGGATTAGCCAATGATTTTCTATAACACTGTATCAGGGTAGAGAATTAAAACTGCTCATATTTGGCACAATACATAATTGAACCATTTATCTCATCTCATTTTACCAAAATCTCATTGTAGTGAGAAAGATGTTTTTTCACATAAAAAATCTTTATCACATAAACATAGTTTAATAGTTTAATAGTTTAGTAGTTACTGTTTAAACTTTGTATTTCAGTTTTGTTATTAGTTAAATAATTTAGTTCTGATAATATCTCAACATTCAAAATTAATGACAGTAATTTTGTATTGACTTTCTGTAAATTTCTTAGTAAATTTATCATTTCAAATTTAAACCTTCCTCGTGGGATCGATATTTAGGCTTTAAATAGAAAGTCATTATTATTTAATAACGATACGTATACTTGCGTAGAATCCCAACATTAATTACTTAAATTTCTTATTGATAAAATATTGCATTAAGCTTTTGGCACCGTTGCATAGGAGGGTTAACTATATAATTTTTACACAACTATATTCTCGGGATCACTAAAGGGGAAGAGAGGGAGATTGTCTGTCTTCTTTGAGAAGTTTTTAAGCTCTAGGAAGATGCCTTTGTACAAAGGGGTCATTCTGATGCCAACCTAGAAAACCAATTTAAGCTCGGTGGTCAAATGGTGTATAGAAGGCTAATTAAGAAAGGTTTGGTTCTAGCTAAGGTGACTAAGGACTAGTTTGTAAAGTATCTACAGTCAGATTATATCTGAGTGCACTTATATTATTATCAAAATAAAACTATTTTATTTTCTTTTTCATCTCAATTTTTATGTTGATATGATAATTTCTCTTGAAATCCTTATATGATGTTTCATCTTTCATTGGGTCCCTATTAATAGGGGCTGAGAAATTCATTTGATCGCTTGCTATCTTTTTTCTCTGAGCTTATATCCCTCAGTTTTCCTCTTTTCATTCAAACGTTACATTCATTCAGTTTTTACTTTTTTTTGTCTAATTTCTCTAAAGAAAACTCCGCAAGCATTCTGACTGATAACTATAACCAAGCGGTTGATTTTGTCTCAGTTTGACGTAGTTTTTGTTAAGAAGGCCCTTGTCTTCTACTTGGCCATTATGTTAAGAGTTGCTTGCCTAAATGAGAGTGCGACTGATAGGTTTGTTAAAAACTTAGTGGTATACGGAGACTAGTTGCAATATGGACTGATGTTGGCCTTGTGACAGAAACTTATGTCATTTTTCAATCAATATGGGATCTTTCTATCACAGATCAAGCCAAACTCAATCGTTGTAATAATGAATTAGGTGGTTTTATATTGGCAAAAAGGAATCAATTTTTTTACTGATTTATTTAGTCACATGTTTTCTGTTAGGATGGAGGCCGACACATAAGTAAATTTTGGGACAATTGCATGAGTTCAACCCTCAAGCTTGGAAAATAATGTAAGGGTTTAGATGTATAAGTTTTTCATTGCTTCATCTTTTGAGATCTAGGGCATCAAAATCGTGTTGACTGGTGATGCCTTCAAGAGGAAGTAAGGGACAGATTACTCCTAGGTTGAGGGAGCTATGATCGATGGAAAAATGTTTTTAGTTCCTCAGTACACCAATATAGTGACTAAATAAGGTTTTGTTCCCTGAAATTTTTTGTCGAATGGCAGCTGATTCATGGGTTTCATGAGAAACTGAAGATATGAAGGAGTCTGAAGTTGCTACCCGAACAACTTAGAAAAAGATCAAAGATGAAATTTGGGTGAAGATAATTCCTCATAGGAAGTTGTGGAGACTGAAGGAAGGTCAGTTAATTGAGGCCCACGGTGATGTAGTTGGCTTGGTAGGTTTGGCCTTTTTCTTCCCTATTCCTGCAACCACAATGGTGATGTAATAAATTTTGATTTGTGAACTAGCTATCATTGCAAGAAGATGTTGGGATCATGCTAATTTTAACACATATCTGCTAAGTATAGCTCCCTAAGATGTGTGGTCAGTGAGAATCTAGGGAGTCATTCAATCACACATAAGAGAGTGAGGCTGAAGAAGAATCTTTTGAGGAAGGGGTAAGAGAACTGTTAGCTTCACCTCTCCATGATCTATCATTCATTAGATTATCTACCAGGAGCGAAGTCAGATAGCTTCATTCTACTGCCCATAATGAGTCAATGATAGATCTAGAGGCGGCTTCTTCAAAATAGGTGCAACATAGAGAATGGAAATAACTGATTGTTGAGTCGACTCCTCCACCTCCTCTCTTATATAAAAAAAAATAGAAATGAATCCCTAGTTGATTGGGTTTCCTTTAAGAGCCAGAGGCAAAGCTATGAAATTCCTCTTATGGTTGATACACCCATCGACTGGAAGGTGGACTGGTACAACAGTTTGCCATCTGCTAAAGTCTACAATTCTATTTTTGTTAAATTAACCCAATTACATGAATTTGTAGTCCCTCTGAGCCCTTGTCTAACCTTAGCTTTAAAAGAAGGGCAATCTCTACTATTTAAAGATGTGGGAGGCTTCCCACTTCCAATCAATGGTGTTGAACTGAGTCGAGATGAAGTGGGTTATTTCCCTAGAAAGGGTTGAGACCTCTGCTGGGCTTGTTAAGAAGGCTGATAAAAAAGCCATAACAACTGAGAGGAAGCTGACAGCAGCAGAGGAGAAGATCTCCACTCTGTGGGATCTTATGTTGATTGTCCATCAAGAGAACTGGGAGCTGAAGGCACAATTGGTGATGATGAAGACTAAGGAGCATTTCTTTAAGGAGCTCCCTTCCCACCTATTGTAGGAAAGGATTCTGGGCAAGTAGCTTCGAATTTGCATTATCATGATGATCAACTGGTTTATTCAATAGGGCATGTTAACAAAAAATTCACAGACTTGGATGAATTTACTATAGTGTGTACAAACTATGAGGGTTCTTCTAGGGATGATTCAAATTTCAGAAGTGATGAAGGATCCTTCAGGCGACCCACAGAAACTTAGAAGTTTTCTTAGGAAAACTTTTGTTAATATATTTTTGTGTAAATGAAATATTTTGTATAGAAAAAGACTTGTATAATTTTTAAATTAGAAATTAATGAAGCTTTTTTATCCTTTTTCATACATTTGCTTCTATTTATTGTTTTACCTCTACTGCATTATTTTCTTCTATAAATATTTGTCAATGAATGTCGGTATTGTTTGATGACTTGGATCATAGGAAGAATCATCAGTTTTGTTTTTCATTTGTCACAGCCCGACACAAGTCTTACACTAACTATGTTGTTTTATTGGTCGGGCATGTTGTTCTAGTAGGGTTACATCTTTTGCCAAGACTTAGGCAGAACTTATCGCTGCCTTCACCGGGGTAATCGTCGAGACTTGCTACAAGTGTGGTTTACGCCGTACCCTTGGGGGAGCTTGTAATTATTAGGCAAGGAACGACCTCCGAAGCTTTATCCATTTTTAACTTTGAAATAATTCTTTTTTTATGCTTAACTTTAAGGAGCATGTTTATTGTTAGGATGCCGATCAGATGTCTATAATGTTGCTGTCAGTAACCTTTATTATTTTCTTCAGAATGAACATCTACGACATAATTTTGAAACTATTTTAAGATAATACTATCTGTCGCTAATCCTACACTTTTCAAGGTCTTTGTTGCATAGTTGGATTGTCGCATCGGCTAAGCCGCAGCTTTAGTTAGAAATTAGGTGGATCTTGTCACTTACTTTGCAGAGGTGATCGTCAAGACTCATTGCTGGGGGATTTGTGTCATACCCTTCACGGAGCTTGTTACTTTAGGTAGAGAACATTTTCTAGAGCTTTATTTGATTCAAGCTTAGGGACCAAGATTTATAATACAGGAGCATTTAGGTTCTTTTTATCAATCAGACCTCTTTGGAGTCATTATCGGTGATGCTTTATGAATTTGAGTTACTCAATTATTAAGTATACCTGGGAAGGTATTAAAAGTATTTATATATCATAGTGTAAAAGACATGTCTTTAAGTGATGCTCGAACTGGATGTCAGCCACCCAAAATTGAAATATTGATTCACAGGCATGGCTATTCGGCTTGTTCCGACCAACGAGAGTCAGCCATCCATAGATTACTACTTTCTTCTTAGCTAGAGGCTCTACGAAGATGAAAAAAAAAGGCATTTTTAGCTCAATATCTTTTGTTGCATGAACTCCTTAGCGTGCTCCTTGTTAGGCGTGTCTTTGGGATATATTTATCTTCATTGATGTTGATTTTCTACTTGTTGGTAGTATGCTCCATGTTCACCACATCTATTAGAAGGTTAAATCTGGATCTATCCAATGAGGTATGCCCAAGGATTCTTGTGTGTCTTTGGGATATATTTATCTTCATTGATATTGATTTTCTACTTGTTGGTAGAATGCTCCATGCTCACCACATCTATTAGAAGGTTAAATATGGATCTATCCAATGAGGTATGCCCAAGGATTCTTGTGGTAGAATCCTTGAGAGAGAAGTAAAGAGAAAGATAAAGAAGAGACATAATGAAAGATTATACATAGACTGGCCTTGTAGGGGCAAATTAAGGTATTCCCGGGCTCTGTGAACCATTTTATATATTATAATTAGAGGTTGTAAGAGAGAATAGGAGAGAGATCTCCCTACAAGTGTTGATCTTGAGGTAAGAGCCTAAAGTGATCAAAGACTAGAAAGGCAAAAAACCCTTAAAATATATTATGGTCACACTATTTAAAGAAGATAGATGGACAAAGTATAAAAATTACATGCTTTCCCCTTCTATAACTAGAGTGTTACAAGGTAGTATTGTCTTTTATTTGTGTCTTTTTGTATTTATAACTAATGTTAGCATCATTTTATGTGCTTATACCTTTTGATCAATAAGTCCTCAGGTCGGTCGATTGTATTGGTGTCTGCCGACTATTTTGACTACATATCAGTCGTTCTTCACTCTAGTTAGCTGGTCGGCTATAGTGGTATCCAAACACCTTTATGGTGGTTGGTCGTCCTGCTTATTCCTTGGTGATCTTTAGAAAATTTTGGGGGAGTTGCAGAGAGAGGCTAATGTTGATACTTATAAGATTGTTGGGTGTACTAGATCTTTATTGGTCATTGGCATGAATGTTTGTTCTTAGTCGGTCTAGGTGGCCCTTTGGTTATCAGAGCGGCCTTCTATTAATCGACAGTCCTACGGTCGGCCACCGACCCTTCTACTGACTCACCATCGGTTGGCTTTTGGTTTTCAGGTGATTGAATTCATTTTGCCTTGTAACTTCTTCGTTTGTGATATGGACCATTTGATTGTCTCGAGATTCTTGCAGACCATATTGGGGTGTACAACATAGTTAGACATCAAATTATCCAACATGAACTAGTTAGATTCATCTTCAATATAGCTTATATTTAAATAATAAATAAATCACAACCAAACATTCAATGAACCACAATCAAATAATAATTTAAACATTTTTACAAGATATTTGATGTATGATAGCACCACGATTGAACAATTTTTTATCATGATTTAAAAACAATTTGGAGGCTTGAAGATATAACATAATTCAAAGAAAATTCAATTATGATTTCAATATAATTTATTGTTTGTTAAATGATGATCAAATATGGCTTGATCGTAGTTTGATTATAGTTTATAGATTATGTGATCATTGTTCGATCATAATTTAATTATTTTTGTGTTATTTTTCACATTATTATTTTATTTTTTTTATGTTGATATTTAATCTATTTATTTTAAGGGAGAAGTATTATAATGCTTGAATCACATACAAATATGAAAATGTGATGAAACAAGTTGTTGTTAGTTTTGAACTAATGACCTCATTTTCAAGGCAAAAAATC
>NW_018218843.1:0-245 GCF_001263595.1 Phalaenopsis equestris
CGAGGACCGGTCATCAATTTGCTCGTTAAACGGCTCCAATTGGATCAAAATAACCTATTTTGTCTCGATGTGCGTGAATTAAAGTTAAATTGGTATGATATTCGATGAATTTGTCCGGGTGACCCCGAATGATGAAACATACTACTTCAATGCGTCCGGAATGTCAATTTTGACTTAGAAGGATATAAATCTTGATAGGGTTCCTAGTTAGATTAAGTTGTGCATAAATTGATAAATTTTGAATA
>NW_018218844.1:0-9789 GCF_001263595.1 Phalaenopsis equestris
CATTCATTAAAAAATAGAGGATATTAACGTTTAGTTATGTAGAATAATACAGACAAGATTTCGGGTAAGAGCTAAAGCGTGCCCGAAACTTAAGATTAATATGAAGAAAATTGAAGTTTAGCGGTTAGATACGTACATAAGCATTTGACTGTGGTAATGTATGTATGTATATCTTCCAAGAATCTCAAATATAACATACAATTCATTTATAATTATTAAGCATTCTCTCTCCCTCTCTCTCTCTCTCTCTCTCGCTAATACAAATGCATCGACATTTTTAGGGTGATTGGCACGGCAACAAAGATTTCTTTCTTAAAATAAAATCAGTTTCTTACACATGAGATGCCAAAACATTTGCCAGAAAAAAAAAAAAAAAAAGCTAGAATCCTATTGACACAAATTATCAAGTTTTAACTACACTAAATTTTGATAGTATGATATAAATAAAACCTTCCTCTTTTAACTAATTTATGTCATTTAATCTTTTGCTGAGATATCGTTACCACAAAGTAATAAATTAGATATATATGATTGGCCAAATCGAACTAGTGCAGAGAACAATATAAAAGATCTCGGCAAGAATTAATAAATTCCAAACCTCGGCCATGAGTGCCCAACCTTGCGAGGAAGCTTTAGATGCAGAAAGAATTCAAGGACAACAGTCAAGTTTTGCTCTTTTTGCTTGAGACTGCTGCATCCATTCAAGGCTTTCCTCTGCAGTGGCATCAGGATGAGCGAGCTGCCATTTAATCATCCTCTGTTGCTGAAAGAATAAAAGAGGGGGATTATAAAAAACAGCATCTTGTTTTTTTGGGGCATTTATATACAGACCACCCCAATTCTTATGTATTTACATATCTAAAACCTAACTTTTACATTTTACATTTATACCAACCAAATCTTCCATTTCACATCAAACACCACCATTTTAACTTCTAAAAAGTGAATACATCTTTTCATGCAGAGGGAAGGTGGGCATGCATGTAAGAAAAAAAGTTTAGATGTTAGATATGTAAATACATAAGAATTGAGTGATATATATGTAAATCTTTTTTTTTTTCTTTCAGTCAAATCTTATCAATTACCCATTCTCGAATAAGGGGACCTCCGCCTTTAAGCTGTAAAACACCCATTATTGCCTTTCCATCAAGCAAAGGCTTCACTTCCCATACATTGTCAAGGCCTGCAGTGGCAAATACAAAGCTTTCAGATGATTATTTGGTTGCTTGTCTATAAAAATAATTTAGAAAACCATAAGAACATATTATGTTTAGGGGGCTTTCTGAGCTTAAATCTCATGTTGATTCCAGTTACATGCTAATTATAGATAGAAGGCAACAGATATTATTATTATTTTTAATATGATTTCTATCTCTCTAGTCTACAGCTATTAAAAAAGCTTGCTTGCAAATAGCTCGTGTTCAACTCGTTAAGTAGCTCTTGTTCAAATCATTCGTTCAGTTAACAAGCTAAACACAAAAAAATTTTTTAAGCTCGAATTATAAATGAGAAAAACACGAACAACCATTGTTCCATCATGTTTGACTCGTTTGAACTCCAAATAAGAAAATTATATATATTATTTACATAATAATATATTATATATATTTATATCTAAGTTTAAATCACTATAGCTTGTGTAGTCATGTGATTGTGTATAGTTATTATTGCATAAGAATGGTGCATGTTCGAATCTAACACCCTACATATATTTTTTAACTAATTTTAACGAGTCAATTTCAAGCCAAACATATACAAAAATATGTAAATTGAACTGAACAAGAACACACCATTTACGAGTAATTTCGAACACGAGATAATTTCGAACAAAATATTTTCAAATGAGCCGAACATGAGTCAAACAAGCTCGCTCAAGCTCGGCTCATTTACGACCCTACTATAGTCAGCCAATTGAACTAAGAAAAAGAGAAATGGAACCAATTTCTTTTATTTAGAATCCAACGAGCTTACAATTTACAAAATTACAAGGCCAAACAAACTCCTTAAATGCTGCACAAAAGTAAAACTTAAAGAAAAAATAAATTCAAAAATGTTAGAATATGAATAGGAAAATGAAAATAAAGGATGATAATATCTGGATTCAATTTGCATCATTTGTAGCAATTTCACCCACACTCTCAGTAAGGGTTGCTGCTACATCAATTTGAGGCTCAATTGTAGAACTATCAGATTTACTTTGAGATCGACTAATCATTGCTTCTATAAAAATTTACAACATTAAGCTAATAAATTGCCAACAAATATATCATAATAAAAAAGAGTCATGGAGCTTACTAAAAAAAATTGCTTGCATTCAACAGACTGAATATCAATATTTCAATAATACAACTAAAACATATGGTGCAACCTTCTAATGTATAAGTTGATGAAGCATTCAACTAAAACATAAGCTCATAAGGCAACTAATCATTTCAGTAATAAAGCTTTCATGTCTTCTCATTCTAGATGCAAGGATGCATTTCGTTGAGCATTTAAAACTAATAAAGTAAATCACCTCATATAAGCAAATCTTGATGTAGCAAAATAATCTCAATAAAACGTACCACTCCATTCAAACGTATTCACACATGTAACACCTAAACTTTAATTGTTTACATTGTAAACAGGCCATTCATTTTACTTGTGCATGAAAAGATGTATTTCAACTTATAAGGTAATGAAGAATTTGGGTGGTATAAATGTAAAAAATTGAAGTTCAAGTTTTAGAAATGTAAATTGGTGGTATGTAAATCCCCCTTAAATTTAAATTTGTTGAAGGCTGCTATGACACGGTACACTAATGCTTAAAGTTTGTTGTAAATTTACAAAAAGTAACTCATCATATAAGCCAGTGAAGTGATTTATCCAAATTCATCTAATATACCCTTAAAACAAAAGTTGATGTGGCTAAGAAATTTCCTTAAACAATATCACAATTGATACTTCATATAAATCACACTTATGAAATTTAGTGCATTCTTTGTAGCATAATAGCTTGTTCGTTACTTTCTATGACAATAAATCAAAAATTAAATGATTAATCCTTGGGTAAGAACTGAGAACAACATATCTTAAGAGAGAACACAAAAATATTGTATATAGTGCCTTTTTTTGTGTGAAAAAAATGCTTTTCGGAATACCTGTTTTACAATATCACAATTGAAAAATAAGCTCTCTGCTAAACCATGATTTGTCTGCCTATTGATCGTTAGAAAGAATGAAACTTATTTGCTTATGCGTTGCTTCATTCTCCACATCTTAAGAACTAAGAGCTACACATCATAAGAGAGAACACAGAAAAAACTTCATATATGTCGAAGAGAAACCAAAAAAGGTTGATCTATGTCGAAGAGAGAGAAGCGAGATTAGCCGAGAGCGAGAGAGAGACATAGAGAGAACGAAAATAAATTTCTCCTTTGCCACAAAGTAGAGGCGGGAGAGGAAGAGACCGAAATGTCAGGGCTTCGAGCAGTGTTGAAATGGGAAATTGGAATATATAATACGGGTAAGGGCTTTGGTTATTCGTGAATCGCGATTCAAGCAAGATCCACCATCCAACTCACGCATATGCTGCTTCGAGCATTCGATTGAATTATAAACTGATCTGATCTCGATCCGAGCAGAGTAAGGATCACAATCGGATCGAAATAAATTCGATTTTTTTCATTTGGCTCGTAGCTCAGCTCAAATATTTTGAGCTGATTTCGATCCGAGCTAAATTTCGATTCAATTTTCGAGCAATTTACGATCTTCGAGCCAATTTCACAGCCCTACTGACAATATAAGATACAATCATCTTAGATAATTTGGGCACATTAAACGTCTACTATGTGATGATCCTATTAGGAGAGTAGATGTTTTAGATTCAACTTATGTTAAGAAAGCTTGAGGTGAGGTAGACCTAAAGACTAGGGCATATTGTATAAAGAATGATCTTAATCTATTAGAATTAAATGAAAATATGACACTCAATAGGATGTAATGGAGAAAAAGGATTCATGCAGCCGAACTCACTTAGTGGGATAATGATCTGTTGAATACAAATACTCAAAATCTTAATCAGCTTGCAGACTAGGTTAATTAAGTTTGACTAAGTAAATTCAATGTCGATGAAAAGAATATTTTTGTTGATTAAAAAAAGAGAAAATTTATCATTTTAAATGTTAACGAATGTTTGCAAATATAAAGGGCTTATCCCTCATTGGGGCCGGTTCAATCCATTTTCGAGTCGAGTTGATTCATTAATGAGCTGGATCAATCCTTATTCGAGTCGGATTGAATGTGATTGAGCTAGATCAATGCATTTTCGGTCCGAATCGATCGAGCTCACGAGCCAAAAAAATATATTTGAGCGAGCTCGTTTGTAATTTGAGTCAGGACGTAATCGATGGGTTTCGATCCAAAGCCGGATCAAAAAATGATCAGTTCGATCCTATTTTCGATTTCGATCCAAAATATTGCCTTTCGATCCGATTTCAAGCCATCACTGGATCGGCTCGAAATCAGATCATTCACGGCCCTGCTTGTTCGCTACTGGAGCTACACCACCCCTATCACGGATATATTGATGTGAAGAAAAATTGGTTTGAATTGGAACTAGTCTAGAACTATAGCTTTATGTTTCTCTTCTGCTTCTATACCACAAGGCCATCATGCACCCTCCCTCCCTCGCTCCCTCCGTTTTTCAACCTCCTCATGAACCAAATCCTTCCCAGCCACCACACAACATTGCTATCGTTTCTAAGTAGAAAACTTCTCCCTTATCACTATTTCATCATCAACAGATCTCTGCAAAGCACAGAAAAATGCCGCCACCAATACAAGCATTTCTTAGCACTGAAGGCCTTACTAGGCGCTTCAATTTTGATGACGGCAAAACATCAGTTATGATTTCGTATACACATATCACTTGATGTCGTTGACTAAGGGCCCGTTTGTGGCAACTTATAAGTGCGGCGGCGCCTTTGAAAACGTCGTCTAACCGTTTGTTTTGCGCGTTTTTAAAACGCTGCCTGCCGTGTTTGAGTTTTTTTACACTAAACGCAGGCCGCGGGTCGACCCCCGCGATCTCGACCCGCAGACCACGTTTCAGAATAAGCTGCTTATCGTGAAACACACAAGATGCCCCAAACAGACCCTAAGTCTTGCACACTTTCCAAGACCCCATATATAGGTGCGAAGGAATAGTGGGGTCGAAACTTGGGGCCTTTTCTTTTTTTGACACTGAAGGCCTCACTAGGCACTTCAATCACCCATACAAATATCTTTTTTTGATGAGGGCAAAACAACAGGTATGATTTCTTATTCACATATTTCTTGATTTGGTGGACGACTATGTCTTCCACACTTTCTGAGACCCCATACATAGGAGCAATGCCATTAACTTTAACCTATCTTAAAATGTTGAATTAGAAATTAACACAAATATGATATAACAAAAAATTGAAAACTAGAGATAAAAGATAAATATAAGTTCAAATTTAAAACATAAAACATTAAGGAAATCATGAAAGAACAGAAACGACACAAAAAATGGACTTACAAATAGTGAAATTTTGGTATCACCTCCTAGAACACAACTCAAAATTAAAAAATGAAAATGACATAGACCGCTCCTTCAATTTCAGGAGTGAATTCTTCCACCATGGGGTCATCCAGACAGTAACGAGAACAACACTCAGAAAAATGAAATTATTTTGGGAAATCCCCAAAACTTACGCAACTATTTCAATGGTAGTTTTGCTACCAATAAAAGTACAAAAATTTGAATACAAAGAATTTGAAAGATGGATATGAGGTCAACTAAAATTATACAACACAAAAACTATGTGAACTCACCCTCAAGCTTAAACTCATTACTACGTTCTACACAAATATGCTCGAGCGAGCTGAAAGGGTGAGATATTCTTATTATTTTGGAATATTGAACAAGGGGTTGAGAGATAAAGAAGAAAAAAATAACATGAAGAAAATATTTTGAAAAAAGGGATACTTCAAAAGAATAAAATAAGTTACAAAGTTTAAAAATATTGTAATATTTTCCAACCATTTTGTACCCATTTTGACATTTGTTAGCCTCAATTTTTACTCAAAAATAGAAATAAAAAGTTCAATTCTAAAATGACAAAAAATTGTGCAACTCTAGAGAAAAAAATATGGTTGCTTAAACCCAATCCTTAGCATGTCAAGAGCCCAAGCGTTAAGATCTGCATCATTATGGTGGTCAAATAACAAAAGATATAATAACAACACAAATGGGTCACCCGGCTATCGACCGCTATATATTTTGATTTAGGTGTGGTTTTAATTTAATTTAATAATATATATAAATTTGATTTTTAGAAAAACTAGCATTTTTTTAATTTTGAAAAAGGTGATATTTTAATTTTGATGAAAATACGAGACCAAACCGATACGAGACTAAACCGATCTCATATAGATAATAGTTTAAATAAACGAGCACAACATCGCAAGAAATATATCTACCTCAAAGAATAAATACACTACTTGCTGATGGTGCTCGATTAAATAAACAAAAAAATTTATAACATCCGTTTTAGTCTAGTCTACAAAAAACCATTTATGTCGACCGATAAATTCTCTTATCTAATATAAATAATTAGGTAGGGTTTATATTACCTGAGTTCTTAAAACTCCCTATAGAGGCAAGTACCTATAGTCAATTACATCTTAAATGACCGAAGACACCTAAAAAAACTCTCGATTTAGATCATAAAATATTGTCTTTAAGAATTTCAAAGGATAATACTTTTCAAAAATCAGACAAAAAGGTGTGAAATGAGAAATGCTCAAATCTAGAACATTTATTTTGGAATCCAAAGGAAGAAACTGGGGATGTCACGGATCCTGAGGAAAAAACTCGGTGACTTCCCAAGCTATTCTAAGATTTGACTTCAATTTCGAGAGAAAATTATTGAATGTTTCATCCTGCCGATTTTATTATTTACGACTTAGATTTATGTGAGACAGTCACACAAATAGCATGGAAGATGTGATGATTTAGATCGTGGAAAATGACAATCTCGGAATCCTAAAACAAGTTAGAGCTTATAATGCACAACATGATTGTGCAAAGACCTAAAGATGAAGATTTATGTCGCACTAGGCGGAAAACCTCGAAATACTATGACTTTTGTTGTTTAATCCTAAAGAAGGAGATTGTTATTGTAGATTTTCGTGCTGTTGTAGATCCCTATTGTAGAAGTTTGTCCACAAAGTTAGTTCCAAGCTCCTCGATGAAAGTAGTAGTCCTAAAGTCCAATGTTTAACAGGTTTACATGACAAGTTTAAGTTCAATCAGGGGCGTTTAACATTGATTAGAGCAACACAAGTTAGGATCCCACGGTTCCCTCGTTCCGTTATCACTATTTTCTTCTGAATTTATTTAGCAAAAACGAGTTATTAGGCTCATTTAAACCGGGGAGATCTCGTTAGCAACCGTGGGTTACCTCATCCGAGGGACTCCCGTAAATTCAAAAGGACGTGTTATGTTATTGTTGTATTTCAAAGGATTTATGGTTACCCTTGAAAGAGTTTAATTTAATTTTGAAAATTGTTGATTAATTTTGAAAAGTTGTTTTGTTTTGCGGGTAAAGTAAGGTTTATAATCAAGCATATATAATATTTGAAGCAAGAGTAAATTGCAGAAAGTAAAAAGATAAAAATTAAATAACACTATAAAAGCATACTTATCATCTTCTCGCTGCTCCCGCTGAAAGATTAGAACTTACAACAGGTATATAATTTTGCAGAAATTTAAATAATTTGCAAGGGTAGATAAAGGTGTAGCTACCAAACCGTAAGTCATAACTTGGTGAATCCCTAAAGATTTTAATGGATGATTTTTCGAACAAAGTATAATAAGTTCAATTATCCTTCAAAAGATCCAAAAAGGTTATAAAAGTGTCTGGGGAACAATCCCTAACAACTTTTAAATTCCTTTGGAAGTGTTTCGAGTTTATTTGAACCTATTATATTGTTCAATTGATCATCCCAAGTTTTAGATTGAAGTTCAATGAGTTAATACACTTTATGCTCAGTGAACGTGACATTTTAATTATCCCAAGAGTGGGTTACTCATTTAATCAATTGATATTTTACTTAAGTGTTATGTAGGTGGATGCCCCTAGGGCAAGCTTAAGTCATTAAAGATTTTGTGCCCAACACTAAAGTTGGGCTTGTAGTGGTTTAGAGGTGTTAATTATCAATCATCTTATCTTTTCTAAACCTGATTAAACAACCTGATTAAACACGTATAAATATCAAGCTTAGGTCACTACCAAGCCCTTAACAATTTTCAATGGTTAAATTTTCCATTACCAAAAAATTATAATTTAAGTGAGATATATTCTTATTAAAAGATCATATCATCATCAATTATGGGCTTCAAATTAATGAATTATTATCTTCCTAACTTAAGTCCATCACTTTAGAATCATCCAATTTTAATTGACTTCCAAATCCTAATAATTTAAGAAATTACAATTTTATCCTTATCATGAAAATGTGGCAAATTGATTTCTACCTTTTTAACCCATTATATTTCAAACATCCAAAATAGTTCATTATGAACAAAATCACCTATTTTCCCTTAGTTAATCCTAAATTTTGAGTAAAGCCCCAAAATCTAAAATTACCATTTTGCTCATCACTTTAGAATCATCCAATTTTAATTGACTTTTAAGTCCTGATAATTTAAGAAATTACAATTTTATCCTTATCATGAAAAACGTGGCAAATTGATTTCTATCTTTTTAACCCATTATATTTCAAACATTCAAAAAGGTTCATTATGATAAAAATTACCGATTTTCCCTTAGTTAATAATAAATTTTGATTAAAGCCCCAAAATCTAAAATTACCATTTTGCCCCTGTGACTTTCCACTTCATAACTTATTAAGTATAATTCAAATGATTTTGAAATTTTTTTGAGTACCCCACTCATGGGTCAATTAAGATATCACAGGAGAAAAAAAATGATTTTTCAAAATTTAATTTAATTTAAATAATTATTTTAACTTAGAAAATAAGATTTTCAATTTAAAATTATATAATTAATCAAAGTAAAATTTTTTGCCATGAGAAAATTATTGGAGGTTCACCTAGGTCAGAGGACCACTTGGACAAAATTTAATTATTTTTTTAATTAAATTTTTTATTATAATTATTTCTTGATTTTAGTGATTTAATTAAATAAAAATATATGTTTTAATTACAAAAATTACTTTTTATACTTTTATTAGATTCTCATAAGTCCAGAGAACACAGAGAAACAAACTTTTTATTTTTATGATTTTTAATTTATTTACTATAATTATTTTAATAAAAAATTAGAGAAAATACATTTGTAGCCTTTAAAAACTTATGTTTAACTTAGAATAATTAGGAAAAATATTCTAATGCGTCCCAAGTGATAATGAAACAATTAAAAACATTTTGAACTACTTTTGTTTTTTGAAATTTTTAATTATTTTTAATTCCAAAAATAGGCTTAAAAATAAAGCATTTACTTAAAAATAATTTTTATTTTTCCTAAGCGCCCCTGATCATAAGGAACTCAGAAAATGACTTTTTATAATTTTCATAATTATATTTAATTTATATAATTATTTTAATGCCAAAAATGTGATTTTTGAAAGAAAATTCCTAGCTTGACCAAGGTAAATTGTAATCCCTTGAAATTTTTAAGTGAAGTAAAATAAATGTTATTTACAGCGTGGAATTGATTTTGCAAATTTTTTAAATATATTAAATTTATTTTTAATTTT
>NW_018218845.1:0-6103 GCF_001263595.1 Phalaenopsis equestris
TTGCCATTCTTGAACCATTGGTTACTAAAAATTCCAATAAAATTCAGAAAAATTTCCCTCAATTTGATAATTTCTTCAATACTAATAATAAAATTTGGCTTTTTGCTACAGCTGAACTTCAATGGTCTGTGTTGTTAAACCATTCCCAATTTGTTCACATCCAATTCCATATTGGAGCTCAAATTGGTTATGCCACCTTCATTTATGCTAGCAGTCTTGCCTTTAATCAATCCACCTTATGGACTGCATTAACTCAAATTGGCCAGTCTCTGAACTCCTTTTGGATTTTGGGGGGTGACTTAAACTGTATCTCTTCTCCTTCTGAAAGAAGAGGTGGTAGGCCATCTATTGTTTCTGCCATGAATAGATTCAATGACTTTCTTTCTGAGGCTGAATTATTTGATTTGGGGTATTAAGGTCCTGACTTTACTTGGAGAAGGGGTTCCATGTGGGAAAGACTTGACAAAATGCTTGGTAACTCAAAATGGGTTCAAACCTTCCCATTCACTGTCATTTCTCATTTGACTATGGTAGGTTCTGACCATAGGCCTCTCCTTTGCACAATCCAAAATGCTGAAAGCCCATATAAAGCTCCTTTCAGGTTTCAAAACATGTAGACTCTCCACCCACATTTTGTGGAAGTAGTAGGTAAGGTTTGGAGGTCTGAAGGTGATACTAATCCCTGGATAAATCTGTGAAAACTCCAAAAGAAGGTGGCAGCTAAGCTGAGGAAGTGGAATTGGGACACTATTGGTAATATACATGAGAACTTGATTAAAGCTCAAAGTAAGGTGCTTAACAAGGAAGACTGTTTCCAAAGGGGTTTGATTTCTGATGTTGACCTCCATAACCCTAATGAAGAGTTGTTACTCCATACCAGTTATACAGAATGTTTTCTGAAGCAAAAAGCTGCTGTTACCAAATTTATGGAAGGAGATAGAAACTCAAGTTATTACCATGCCTGCATTAGCTTTAGAAGGAAAAACAACATGATTTTATCTATCCAGGATTCTGCTAGCCATATGCTGACTGATGCTGAGAATATTGCCCAAGATGCTGTAAATTACTTTCAAAATATCTTTAAGGAGCAGTCTCCTTCTAGAGCTCAAATCAAGATGGAAATTTTCTCTGATTGCAAGATTATGTCCATAATCTGAATCTAAATACCACTCTATTGGAAGGTGAAATTAAAGCTGCCTTGGACTCTATTGATGACCATAAGGTAGCTGACCCTGATGGCTTCACTGCAAAATTTTATAAAGCCACTTGGAATATCATCTGTGGGGAGTTTGTTGATGCTGTGCAAAGCTTTTTTAGAGGTATTAATCCCCCTAGATACTTTACTGCTTCCACTATAACCTTGATTCCTAAAAATTCCAGCAGGATAAGATGGGGAGATTTTAGGGGAGATTTTAGACCTATCAACCAAACTAATGTCATTTCTAAAGTTATCAGTAAGATTATCAGCACCAGACTTCAACCTCATGTTCAGCAGCTTATCAGCATGAATCAGGTGGCTTTTGTGAAAGGAAGGCAAATATCTGATAACATCCTTCTTTTGGCCATGAACTGCTACTGGATCTGGACAGAAAATGTAGAGGCAACAATCTCATTATGAAATTGGATACTCAAAAAGCCTATGATACAATTAACTGGAATTTTATTTTTGCTACCTTGAATGCTAGGGGCTTCTCTAGGGCATTTATCAATCTGATTAGAATACAGCTCATTTGCAACAACCATTTTATCTTAATTAATGGAAAGAGCCAAGGTTTCTTCAATGCTACAAGGGGAATTAAACAAGGAGATCCCTTGTCCCCTACTATCTTTATTTTGGCTATGGATTATCTTTCTAGGCTTCTTGATCAAAAGTTTATATCTTCCCCACATTTGGACTATCAGCACAAATCCAATATTAGTGTGAGTCATCTGTCCTATGCAGATGATATAATCATTTTCTCTAAGGCTAGCAAGAATACAGTGAAGTCTCTCAATGAAGTACTTAAACACTTCCAAAGATCATCTGGTATGTATCTTAACAAACAGAAATGTCAAATTTTTGCTAGCTCTTATACTCTTCCACAGATTAAGCAATGGATTGCACAACACACTGGATTTAGCTTGGCCTCTTTACCTATCAATTATCTTGGTGTTAAATTAATAAAAGGGAGAACTAAACAAAATCAATTCAATTAGGTAATTGATCAAATTCAGAAATAGCTTCAATGTTGGACAAATTATTTTCTATCAAATGGAGGTAGGATCACTCTTCTCAAAAGCATCTTAACTTCTATCTCTTCCTATGCTCTTCAAATTTTCACTATGAAGAAGGGGACTCAGATAAGGCTAGGCAGAATGTTTAATAAATTTCTTTGGGCTAGACAGAAGAAACAGTTTCATTGGTTAGCTTGGCATAAATTGTGTAAGCATCTACATGCAGATGGCTTAGGTTTTAAGGATTTTTAGCATCTCAGTGTCATTAATTTTTGTAAACTCCGGATAAAGTTTAGAGTCCAAGATAGTCTTTGGGCTTTGTTTATGAATGGGAAATACTGTAGGACTGTACACCCTAACTTGGCTGAGAAGAAAGTTGGGGATTCCAGGCTGTGGACTAATCTTTTGGAGGTGAGGCATCAAGCTGAGGATCTGTTTATTTGGGAACTTGGAGAAGGAGAAATTAATTTCTGGCTAGATAAATGGATTTGGAATGGGGAAAGAATTGACACCTCCAATCAAAACTTTAGAACTAAAGTGAAGGAATTCTGGACTGAAAATCAATAGAATTGCAATTTGCTGGCAACCATCTTAACTGAAGAGCAAATGTATTGGGTGAAGAAAAATAAAATGAATCCTGGAGAAAAAGATAGATTCATCACTAGACAGGCTCCCTCACAAAAACTTTCAGCTTACATTTTCCAGCAATTGTATCATTAGTAACCTATTATGTAGAGGAAATTTATTTGGGGAAAGTGGCTGACACCTTCAATGTATTTTTTTGCTAGAGGTTGTGGAAATCTTTCCTAACTTATGATGATATTTTGAAATTGAAAGGGCTTAGGGGTCCCTCTTGCTGCTGGCTGTGTAATAAAATGAAGAAAGTCTGGAAAATTTATTTTTCTTCTATAGTTTCTCCCAAAGGGTTTGGTATGGTCTGTTGAATCAGCTCAGGATTGATATTCTGAAAGTAAGTTGGCAGAACTTTTTGGAATACTGGAAGGAGTGGCTGGAAGCTAAAATGATAATCATTCCTTTTGTTGTTGTCGGGTTCATTTGTATGTGCATAAATCAAGTTAAGTATGAACATATAAAACCTTTGGATAAGGCAGTGGTTTTAAATTATACTTCCTATATGCAAAACATTATAGTGCATCAGAAGTTTCCCAATATTTTTGAGATTTGGATGCCCAGTGGTATTAATATGAAGATAAGAAAGCCTACTTTGGTCCTTTGGACCCCCCATTTAAGGGATGGCTGAAGGCTAATATTGATGGAAGCTTCTCTAAGGAGGTTGTTGGTGTGGGAGGAGTTATTAGGAACAATCAAGGAAAGTGCATATTTTACTTTTCATCTCCTACTTGGGCTAATGATCCACTTGAAACTAAAATGATAGCCATCTTATGAGCTATCTACCTTTCCAAGCAATGTAACATCTCTAAATTGGTAATAGAATCTGATTCCAGTAGCTGCATCAGAATTCTGAAAAATATTGAAGTTGCTCCATGGAACCTTGTTTGGTGGCACAATAACATTAAAAGACAGTTGATTAAGGTTGATGTGCATTTCCAACACATTCTTAGAGAAGGAAACACTCTAGGAAACAGTTTGTCAGTCAGGGGGAAGGAAACTGAAGAGATTATTGTAGGGACTATACCTCCTAATCAGTTAGCTCTCCTACTACATGGGGACACCTTATCCATTCCTTATCTTCACTGTAGAGATTGATTTTTTTCTGGGGGTACATACAATGTGCTACTTAGATATCAATCTTACATTTGTGAGCATGGTTGTAAGAACTATATGGGTTAGGAGATCTGGGTGTAGGTTAAGTGATATACCCTTTTTGTTTTGTAACTCAATTGTCTGTTTAACATGTAAGGAGCCATAGTTAGCTCTTTTCCAAAAGATATATATATATATATGATGGAGCTTGGAGTGGCGGCTGGCTTTGAGGTTACTCTGCTAGGGTTTCCATGGATTTCCTGATTTTGTGGTTGCTAACTGGTTCTTTCTCTTCTTCTAGTGGCTTCTCTTTCTTCTGGATCTTTTACTTGGTTTGGTGTTCTGGTTTTTTGTTTACCGGGAAACCTTTATTTGAATCGGTTATTGTTCTATTGATTTTGTTTGGCTATGGCTGAGCTTAACAATATGGATTTAGCTACCAGTGTCCAATGGGCTAAGGCCACTTTGCTGATGTGGTGGGTAAAGTAGCTTCTACTGTTAAGGATTTTGATGACCTTGTTTTCCCCTAGATTTACCATGAGGCAGCTGACCCATTAATTAAACCTCTGAGTAGGAAAAATGGGAAGGTGGCCATCATTTATAATGATTCAGAGATACAAAACCTGACTGAGGTTTGCAAATTTTCTCTCATTGGTAAGTTCCAGATGGGACACCCAAAAATGGAAGCCATTAGAAAATTCCTTGATGGCATTAAACTCAATGGTGCTTGGAGGGTGGGTCTCATTGATGGCAGGCACATCCTTATTAAACTGTCAAGAGAAGATGATTATGCTAGACTTTTCTCCAAACAGATTTTACAGATTGATGGTATTACTATGAAGATCTTGAAATGGTCTACTGAGTTTGACCCGAGCAAGGAGCTGCCTGTAGTTCCTATTTGGTTCAAACTCCCTGGGTTAAAGCTTCACTTCTTTAATCATAAAATTAGAGTTGGATGTCCCTACCTACAACCTTTCTAGACCTTCAGTAGCCAGAATATTAGTGGAAAGGGATATCACCCTTCCTGTTGTGGAGGAAATTTAGTTGGGGACTGATCATAATGGCTATTGGCAAAAGATAGTTGCTGAACAGAAGCCATACTACTGTTTTCATTGCAGAATGTTTGGGCACACTGATAATAAATGTTATAAAAGCCATCCCCATCTTAAAAAAACTGTTAGATAGAAAAACTGTTGGAGGGACTTTAAAGGAGGCTGATCATTTCTCTGTTGATGTTGGGCTTTTGAGAAAAGAGGATTATGATAATCCTTTGAATCAGGTGATAACCAAGGGCAGTGAGGATGATGGCCATCAGGCTATCATCCTTGCCCAAGTTCAGAATGTTGACCAGCTGGACCAGTAGGATGTAAATGCCAAGGCCAATGATATTTCAGAAGCTGACCTTTCTGGTTACAACCAGGCAATAAATGAAGTACTAAACACTGATTGGAATACTATTGAGGGGCATAATATTCAGGAATTAGGGGCTGAGGCTGTCCTGAGGGAACAACAGGTTGACACAACCTTTATTAAGGGGTTACAAACAGCCCTGGAGGATGAATGTCTTGTCTAGAATGCAAAGAAAAAGAAAAAGGGCTTCCAAGTTTTAAATATTGAAAAGGGGGGAAGTTACATTCTCAGGGATAGAAGATCTCATAAAGGAGCTCTAGAGGATGAGGCTAAAGCTAGAAGGAGGGGAAAATCAGTATCTATTGGATGATGAACTTTCTATGTTGGAATGTTAAGGGATTGGCACATCCTAAATCCCTTAACAGACTGATGGCCTTGAATAGGATGCATAAATTATGGTTGATGGCTATTCTGGAGCCAATGGTCTCTAAAAATTTCCAGAGAATTATAAGAAAATTCGCTGGTTTTCTTTATGTCTCTAATTTGAATAACAAGATTTGGGTGTTACATAGGAAGGAGGTGTCTTGCAGTATACTATAGAATCACCAACAATTCCTCCACATCAAGCTTTAAGTTGGGAGTCAGACAGGTTTGGCTACTTTTGTATATGCTGGGTGCTCTCCTAGTGCAAGAAAGGAGCTTTGGGAGAGTCTTAAAGTTATTAGTACCTCTTGTAACTCTTTTTGGATGGTTGGTGGAGACTTTAATTGTACTTATGTACCTTCAGAAAAGTTGGGTGGTGCCCCCTCTGACC
>NW_018218845.1:6363-7260 GCF_001263595.1 Phalaenopsis equestris
TTCCTAAATCAGGTCTCATTGGTTTGGAGGGATTGTCACCATTCCAACCCTCTGATTAAGTTAAGGCAACCGCAAAATAAGTTAGGCAGACACTTATCTAACTGGAATTGGAAAATAGTGGGAGACATCAACTTAAATGTAGTGGAGGCGGAAAAGACAGTTGCTATTTTGGAAGCTGAATTAGAGATTAACCCTGATGTGGAGAAGGATCTATTGATAGCAAATGAAAATTTGATGAATGCCATTTGTATGCAGGAGGATTTCTTTGCCCAAAAGGCTGCCAAGACCAGATTTTGTGAAGGGGATAGAAACTCAAATTATTTTCATGTCTGTATCAAGTTTAGAAGAAAGTGCAACACAATACATAAGATTAAGGAGACTGATGGCAAGTGGCTCCATTCTGATGACTTGATTGCTGCTAGTGCTGTTAACTACTACCAAACACTCTTTAAACAACCTTCTGATCTTCGGCCCACCATTCAACAGGATTTATTTTGCAGGGATGAGAACTTCATGAGGAGACTGGATCTGACATCTATTCCTGGGGAAGAGGAAATTTGGTCTGATCTGGCTTCCATTGATAGCTCCAAAGTTGCTGGCCCTGATGGATTTTCTGCTGATTTCTATAAGAAGTCATGGAAGATCATTAAAGATGATATTATAAAGGTTGTCCAAGGTTTCTTTAGAGGTTTGGATCTTCCCAACTATTTTAAATGCTCCAACATAACTCTAATTCCCAAATCTTCTTCTGCTATCTCTTGGGATCTTTTCAGGCCCATTAACCTCACAAATGTGTTATCTAAAATGATTAGTGAAGTGATCTCAAACAAACTCCAACCCCTCCTTCCCAAGCTTATTTGTGAGAACCAGTCAGCTTTCATTAAAGGGAGAAGCATT
>NW_018218845.1:7448-7850 GCF_001263595.1 Phalaenopsis equestris
AAACAACTCTCAATCTGTGTTTATAAATGGTAAATCTCATGGTTTCTTCACCTCATCTAGAGGAATCAAGCAAGGTGACCCACTGTCTCCAACTATCTTCATCATTGCTTTTGATTACTTCTCTAAAATGTTGAATCAACTCATGGTTTCATCCCCTCATAGACTCTACAGTTATAGATCTAAAATTGCTGTGAATTAGTTAGCATTTGCTGATGATGTTATTATCTTTGCCAAAGCAACCAAACCAGTTGTTAAATTGGATCTTCAATGCCTGGAGAAGTTCCAACAATATTCTGATATGCAATTTCATACTAAGAAATGTCTTTTGGTGTCTAGCAAAAAAGTTAAACCTAAAATTAAGCATTGGACTACTGAACTTAGTGGCTTCAAGACCAGCTCTCT
>NW_018218845.1:9052-9865 GCF_001263595.1 Phalaenopsis equestris
ACCCCCAATTCCTTGTATAACTGCTTGGTTTATATGTATGGCTAGGAACAAGATTAAATATGAAGACATCTGGGTGGCAGCTGCTACCATTGCTACCAAATGCATCAGCTACCTGCAAAAATTATATTGCCATGGGAAGCTTCCTGATATCCTTCACAGTACATCACATAGTCTTCCCAAAAAAATCAATTATGCACTCATCCATTGGGATCCTCTACCAAAAGGGGGAATTAAAGTTAACACAGATGGTAGCTTTTCTAATCCTTATGCTGGTATTGGAGGGGTGTTCAGAAATAATAATGGAAAGTGTTTACTCTACTTTGGTTCTCCTGTTATTGCTAAGGACCCTCTAGAGGCTGAAACAATGGATATTTATTGGGCAATGGTTATCGCCCAAAAGGGTGGTCACACCTCACTTATCTTAGAATCTGACTCCAGGGTTCTTATTGATATTATTGAAGGGAAGTTACCTACTCCTTTGTACCTGTTGCAGTGGATTGATATGATTTACTCCTTGGGAGAGGGTATTAGATCCTCATACTCCCATATATTGAGAGAAGGAAATAGGCCTGCCAATTGGCTAGCTAAGGTTGGCCTTCATTCTGAGCTCCCTGGGGTAGGTACTTCTACTTCCCCCCAATTAAAGTTAGTGTTGAAAGGAGACACTGTTGCTCTTCTATTCATTAGAGTTTTTTCTATTTAAAGTGTTTGGAAAAGGACTTTTATGCTCCCTTCTCTTGTACCCACCTTTTTTTGTTTAATGATATAGGTGCTATTGTCTCAAAAAAAAAATATATATATATATATATATAT
>NW_018218846.1:0-909 GCF_001263595.1 Phalaenopsis equestris
CATTATAACCCTTAAATGTTCCCTCCCAACGTCTCTTTTTCTCCCCCTCTCTGTCTCCCTCTCTCTCTCTCTCTCTCAATTTTTGACTCCCTTCCTTCTTTACTCTATGTAATTTACTCTATGTACCATATCTCATACATTTTCTCTTATCCTTCTCTCTACCTCTCATATTCTCTTTTAATTTATTTTGTTATTTCTTCACTCTCTTTTTTAACTCTTTCTCTCTTTCTCTTCCTTTTCTCTCTTTCCCCCTCTATTTCCATCTTTCTATCTGTTCCACTATCTCTCTCTCTCTCACCGGTCTCTACCTTTCCATAGCTCCATCTCCCACTTTATATATCCCTCAATCTCTCCATCTCATCCTACTCTCTTGCCCACCTTCCCACTCTCTCTGTCTTTCTCTCTCACATCTTACAGCTATTACTCTCTCCTTCTCTCTCCTTTTCTGTCTCCCGCTCACTGATCCATTCTCTAAAGCTCTCTATCACTTACCTCATTGTCCGCTCCCTCACTCGCTCTCGCTCTGTCACATCTCTCCCACCCCATCTCTCTCTCACCTGCTCTCCCTCACTCGCTCCCGCTCTCTCTCATCTCTTCCACCCCATCTCTCTCCACTCTATACTGATCTCTCTCCCTTCTATTCCAACTCTCTTTACCTTCACTTCTTTATCCAGCTCTCCCACTCCCTCTCACTCCCTCCCACTCTCCCTCCATCACGGTTGTTCAATCTCTCTCTCCCATCACTCCTTTCTCCCTCTCCGACCCTCCGTCTCATTTTTTCCTCTCCATACGTATCTTATTTTCTCTCTATCACTCACTCTCTCCATCTCTCTCCTACCTCTTGATATATCACTCTCCCGTTTTCTCCCTCTTAATCTCGCTCTGTTCTTTTTTACCTTTTATATTCTA
>NW_018218846.1:1234-2768 GCF_001263595.1 Phalaenopsis equestris
TCTCTCTCTCTCTCTTTCTTTGTCCCTTTCTCTTGCTCTCACTCACTCGAGCTCTTCTCTCATTCCCTACCTCTCACTCTCACTCTCTTGAGCCCTCTCCTTCCCTCCCTCCTTCCCCTTTAACTCTTGGACCTTCTCTATCACTAGCTCACTCTCCGCCTCTCTCGCTCACTCTCCCCCTCTCTTGCTCAGTCTTTCATCTCTCTTTCTATTCATTCTCTCTATCTTTCCCTCTCTCTCCCATTCTCTGTAGTCCCTCCCTCCCTACTCTCTCAACTCTCTCCAGTCTCTATATATTTCCCTCCCTCTCTCTCTCTCTCTCAATTCTTACTCCTTCCAGAATCTCTTCTCTCTCTTGCTCCCTCCCACTCTCTCTCACTATTGCTCTTTCACTTTTACTCTCTATATCCCCATCTTTTCCTCGTTCTTCTCTTTCACCCTTTTTCAATCTCCAACTTCCTCTCTTTTATCATTATCTTTATTCTCTCCCTCTCTCATTTCTCTCTTAATTTCTTTCTCTTAACCTCCTTATTTGTTTCTTTATTCCTCCCTAGTTACCTCTCTCTCTTCTCTCTCTCCCCCACTCTCTTTTTCCCTCATTCTCTCTCTTCCTCGCTCCTTCCCTTTCTATCTCGCTTGCTCTCACCCATACACTCTCGCACTTGCTCCCATTTTTCCTCTCTCTCTTAGGTGTGCTCCTAGCCACTTTCTCCTCCTCTCTATCATTTATTTGCTAACCATTGTTTGGCTCTCCCTCTCTCACTCTCCATTGCTCTCTTTTTATCTCTCTCTCCC
Organism: Phalaenopsis equestris; assembly: GCF_001263595.1. Taxonomy (NCBI): domain Eukaryota; kingdom Viridiplantae; phylum Streptophyta; class Magnoliopsida; order Asparagales; family Orchidaceae; genus Phalaenopsis; species Phalaenopsis equestris. The sequence continues at coordinate 2,030 of NW_018218846.1, forward strand.
TTGCCCCCTCTTTTTTACTCTCTTCTTTTCCCTCCCTTTTTCTCCCTCCCATTCTTCCTCCCTTATTCTCTTTCTTCTCTCATCTTCCACTCGTCCACTCTCACACTCTCTCCCATATCTCTCATTCTCTCCCCCCCTCCATTCTCTGTCCTCCCTTCTCACTTGCTTTTCGCGATCTCTCGTCTTCACTACCTTACCATCTCTCTCTCTTCATCTTTTTTACTATCTCATCCTCTCATCTCATCCTTTTACTATCTCATCCTCTCTTTAAATAACTTTCTCTTTTTATTTATCTTCGGCACTTTCTACTCTTATTCTCATCTCTTCTCTCACACACACTCTCTCAAACTCTTCTCTCTACTTCCTCTTTCTCTCTCTTTATCCTTCTCTCCTTCTCCCTCACGTCCTCTCCCTTTATCCTTCTCTCCTCCCACACTCTCTCCTTTCACTCTTTCTCTCTTGAACTCCCTCTTTCTCTCTCCGTCCTCTCTCTCACTCGCTTGCCCTCTATCTCTCTATCTCCCTTTCTCTCACCTTTCTCACACTATCTTCTCTATGTTTCTTTATCTCTTTCATTCTCTCTAACACTCTTACTCTTCTCTTTTGCTCTCTCCCACACTATTGCTCTCACCCTCATTCTCTCTCTTTCTCTCTGTTTCTCTCTCCCACTTTTTTCTCACTCCCTCTCTCTCCCTCACACCCTCCCTCCATCTCCATCTCTTATTAAGCCTCCTTTTTT
>NW_018218846.1:6615-10063 GCF_001263595.1 Phalaenopsis equestris
CATCCCTCTCTCTCATCTTATCTTTCACACTTTCTCGTTCTCTTCTCCTTCTATTTCTCTCCCGTTCTCTCTATCTATCTTCACTTTAACTCTCACTATCACTCCCCCTCTTTCTCTCCATTTTTTCCTCACTCCTCTCTTTATTTTTCTCTCGATCTCTCTCTCCCGTTCACGCTCCCTCAAATTTTCTCTTTAATTTCATTCTTGATCATCCTCCCTCCACCTCCCTTGCTTTCTGTCAACCTCAAACCTCTTTACACTTTCTCTCTCTCTCTCAATCTTTTTAACCCCCTTTCTCAATCTCTCTTGCTCTTTTTTTATTTGTTGTCCATTCCTTCCCAATATTTCTCTCTCTCCCTCTCTCTTCCCCTTCAACTCCCTATATTTTTCCTTTCTCTCTCCCTCTCCTTCCTTTCCATTCTTTCTGTAGTTTCTCTCTCATTATCTTCTCCTCCCTCCCTCTTGTTCTATCTTCCATTACACTCTCTTCTATTTTTATTTCTTTCTCTCCCTTTATTGCTACTCTTTATTGAATTTTACTTTTACTCTTACCCTCTTCCTCACTCTCTCTCTCTTTCTCACTCAATATTCTCCCTCTCTCCTCTCTCTCTCACACTCTCTTATTGTCTCTCTCCATCTCATCCCCTTTCTCTTAATATTTCTCTTCTTCTCCCACGATCTCTCTCTCAAGCTCATTCTCACTTGTGCTTCCTTCACTCTCTTCTCTATCTATTTCTCTCTCACTAACTCTCCCTCTTTCACTCACTCACTTCAAAAATCTCTTTCACTCCCTCCCTCTTTCACTCAATCACTTCAAAAATCTCTTTCGCTCCCTCCCTCTTTCATTATCTTTATTATCTCTCTTACTACCTTATGTTACTCCCTCCTCTACCACTCTATATCTCCCTCCCTCCCTCTCTCTGTGGCCCCCACTCTGGCTCTCTCTTTAACTTCTTCTCTCTTCCTCACTCTTCTTTCAGACATTCTCCTATCTTTATTTCTCTCTCACTTTTCCTCCCTTGCTCACTTTCTCTCTCTTCAATTTCACTCACTTTTACTCCCTCCCTTTCTCTCTTTAATCCTCACAATACTCTCTCACACTTTCTTCTGCTCTCTCTCACTCACTTTTGCTCTTTCTTCCCTCACTCTCTCTTCTCTCTAAATTCTCTCTCTTTTTGTTGCTCCCTCTCTCTCTGTTTTCTTTCTCACCTCCTCTAACTCTCTCTATTTCGCGTTCTCTTGCTCTCTCCCTTATCACTCTTACTTCACTCTATCATTGCTTGCTCTTTCTCTTACTTTATCACTCACTCTCTTTTTCTCACCTTTCACTATCTTTCTATTGCTCTCTTCTCTCCCTCCCCCTTATCTCTCTCTCCCTCTCACTATTTCTCACATTTTTTTATGCTTCTCTCTTTCTCTCTTTCTGTCCTTATTTCACTCCCTCCCTCTCTCTCACACACATCTTTATCTCTCTTTCTCACACACTCTCTCTCACCCTCTCTTCCCTCACTCTCTTTTTTGTCTCTGTTTTTCTCTTATACTATCTTTCTCGCCCCTCTCTCACTCAAGATAAAGAATATTGAGAGAGTGTGTGGGATGGAGAAGGGTTGAGAGAAGGTGTGATGGAGTGAGATAGAGAATGGAAAAAGAGAGACAAGGGAGAGAGAGAGAAAGAGTGAGTAAAAGGAGAATTAGGTAGAGATTTATAGAAAACGAGAAAGGGTGAGTAAAAAGAGGTGGTCGTGGAGTGAGAGAGAGTGAGAAAGAGCATAAGAGTGATGTACAAAGAGAGAAAAGAGAGATAAAGAGGGAAAGTGAGAATGAGCATAGAAAGAGAGAGAGTGAGAGGTTGAGAAAAAACAACAAGGGTAGGATATATTGAGAGAGATGGAGAGAGTTAAAGATGGGAAGAGAGTGATGAGTGAGTGAAAGAGATAGAGAAGAGAGAGCGTGAAACATATAGATAGAGATAATGAGAGGTAAGAGAAGGAGGAGAGAGAGAATTTGAGTGACTTGAATAGAGTGAGAGATAATTAGATTGATGTAGAGTAAGAGAGGGTGACAGAAAAAGGAGAGCGTGGGAGAAAAGAGAAAAAGAGGGTGAATTTATTAGAAGATTTAGAGAGAGAAATATGGATAAGCAAAGAAAGGGAGAGAGTGAAGGAGAGCAAGAGATAGAGGGAGTAATAAGGAGGGAGTGAGAAAGTGGGGAGAGTGGGAGAGAGCTATAGAGCGAAAAAGAGAGAAAATGGAGATTGAGGTAAAAAAGAAAGAAGAAATAGAGAGAGAGAGATGAGACAGAGAAATATGGAGAGAGCTAGAGAGTAAGATAGAAAAGTGAGAGGGAAGAGAGAGGTAGAGCTAGAGGGAGAGTAAGAAAGAAAGAGAGAGAGATGAATAGGAGGGAGAGAAAGAGAAGAATGGTGAGAGGGTAGAAAGAAATGGGAGTGAGAGTAGTAGAGAGGGGGAGAGAGTGAGAATATAGCGGGGGAGAGGGAGATCAAGCGTGATAGAGAGAGGTAGGAGTGGAACAAAAAATCAAAACAACTAAGGGAGAGAGAAAGAGAGCAAGGAAGAGAGGGAGGAGCGAGCGAGAGAAAGAGAGTTAGAGGAGCAAGAGATAATGATAGGGAAGTGAGGGTGAGAGAATGGTATTGTGAGTAAGAAAGGGAGATATAAGAAAACTAAGGGAGAGTGAGAATAAATAAGATATGAGAGAGGAAAGATAGAGAGATAAGAGAGAGTAAGAGGGAGTGAGATAGGGAGAGGGAGGAAGAGCGAGGGAGAGAAAATAATGAAGGGAGAGATAATAAGAGAAATAAAGAAGGATGTAGAGAGAAAGAGAGATGAAGAGAGGGAGAACAAAACTGAGACAAGAGAGAACGACATAAGAGTGTGAGAAAGAGAAAGAGTGATGATAAGAGAGAACAAAAGAGCTTTGGAGGGGTAGAGAAAAGAGAGAGGGACTGAGTGAGAGAGGGAAGAGAAGAAGAGATTGAGGGAGAGAAGGATGGAGGGAGCTATGGAGAGAGAAAGAGAGAAAAAAAAAGAGAGAATGAGACAAAAGAGCATGGGAGGGAGGGAAGAAGTGAGATAGAAAGAGTGGGGTAGATAGGGAAGGAGAGGTATAAACTGATAGAGAGAGGGTGGGAAGGAAGGGAACAAAGAAGAAAAATGAAAGAGTTAGAAGAGAAATAGAGAGTGCGAGCAAGAAAAAGAGTGTGTGATAGAAAATAAGAGAGGGAGCCAAAGAGAGAGGAAGATGGAGGGAGAGCAAGAGAGAGAAATATCTCACACACACTCTCTCTCTCTCTTCAAAAATCATTCTTATTTTTTACCTAACCCTCTTTCACTCATCTCATTATCTCTCCCTCTTTCTTGCTTTATTTCTCGCTCCCCTGCTGTTCTCCATCTTGCTCACCTCCCCCTCTATTTTATTTTCTCTCTC
>NW_018218846.1:11073-11726 GCF_001263595.1 Phalaenopsis equestris
TCCCTTTTTCACACTTTCTCTTTCCTTCCCTATCTCTTAATCTCATTATTTCTCTCTCATCCCTCTTTCCTTCCATATCTTATATCCTCTTGTTTCTCATTGTCTTTCTCTCTCTCATTTGTTCTCTCTCACACTCCCACTATCGTTCTCACTCAATCTCTCTTCCCTCTATCTTTCTTACTCATTAGTTCTTCCTCTCTAGGTCTCCTCGATGTACCTCACTCTTACTCTCATTCTCCTTAGCTCCCCTTCTTACTCTTCATCTTACTCCCTCTTTCAAACACTCTTTTTCTCTCTCACTCACTCCTCTATCTCTCCCTTGATTCATCTTTCACACTTCTTTATTATTTCTCCTCCCTCTTTCTCTTTTTCGCACTATCTAGTCCCTCTATCTTATTTTCTCTTTTACTCTCTTTTCTATGGTTCTCTCTCTTCTACCTCACGCCTCTCACTCTTTCTCTCCCTCTATCCCACACTCCCTCTCTCTACCACTCTTTCTTACTTCCATGCCTTCCTCATTCTCTCTCTATCTTCTCACTCATTCCCACTCCCCACCTCCCTCTCTCTCCCCATCTCCCTCTCAATCTCCTTCTCTCTCTCTCTCACTCACTCACCCTCTTATTTTCCCCTTCTCTATTGCTCTAGCTTCCCAC
>NW_018218846.1:15094-16116 GCF_001263595.1 Phalaenopsis equestris
TTCTCCCTCTCTCCTTCTCTCTCTCACTCTCTTCTCGTCCCTGTCTCCATCTCACCCCCTTTCTCCTAATATTTCTTTTCTTCTCCCACAATCTCTCTTTCAAGCTCATTCTCTCTTGTCCTTCCTTCACTTTCTTTTCTCGCTATTTCTCTCTCACTAACTCTCCCTCTTTCACTCACTCTCTTCCAAAAGCTATTTCACTCCCTCCCTCTTTCTCTCTCTTAATACCTTATGTTACTCCCTCCTCTACCACTATATCTCTCCCTCCCTCCCTTACTCTGTGGACCACTCTCTCGCTCTCTCTTTAACTTCATCTCTCTTCCTCACTCTTCCATCAGACATTCTCCTATCTCTATTTCTCTCACTTTTCCTCCCTTTCTCACTTTCTCTCTCCATTAAATTTCACTCACTTGTACTCCCTCCCTTTCTCTCTTTAATCCTCACAATACTCTATCACTCTTTCTTCTACTCTCTCTCACTTCCCTCCCTCCCTCTCCCTCACTCTTTCACTCAATGTCTTTCTCTCTCACTCACTCACTCTTGCTCTTTCTTCCCTCACTCTCTCTTCTCTATGTAATTCTCTCTCATTCCCTCTCTTGTTGTTGCTCCCTCTCTCTCTTTATCTTTCTCACATCCTTTAACTCTCTCTATTTCTTGTTCTCTTGCTCTCTCCTTTATCACTCGTACTTCACTCTATCATTGCTTACACTTTCTCTTGCTTTATTGCTCACCCTCTTTTTCTCACCTTTCACTCTATCATTATATTGCTTTCTTCTCTCCCTCCCCCTTATCTCTCTCTCACTATTTCTCACCTCCCTCTCTCTCTCACACACTCTCCCTCACTCTCTTCCATCACTCTCTTTTTTGTCTCTAACTCTCTCTCATTTTATCTTTCTCGCCCCTCTCTCACTCAAGTTAAATAATATTGCGAGACTGTGTGGGATGGAGAGGAATTTAGATGAACAATAATGAGAGAGGGTGTGATGAAGAGAGATAGATAATGGAGAGAGAGAGACGAGAGA
>NW_018218847.1:0-377 GCF_001263595.1 Phalaenopsis equestris
TGTAAGTGGATATTCTAAATCTGGATATTCATGATACTTTTCTTTTTATGTATTCACTATCTCTTCTTCATTTTCCATTTCTTTCTGCACTCTTGTTTCCAATTCTTTTCCACTTTGTAATTGTATCGCTTTTATCTGTTCTTTTCCTTGATCTTTAGGATTTGGTTCTACAGTACTAGGAAAAGTTCCTAATGTTTGGTTACTATGCGTAGTAGCGATATGCCCCAATTGGTTTTCAATATTCTTGATAGTAGTTCCTTGGTTTTGTAACTAGTTTCCTTGAATTTGTAATTGATTTCCTTTATTCTGTAATTGTTGACCCATGTTTACTATCATATCTTCCATAGACAACTTCTTTCCCTTAAATTGAGTGTTAC
>NW_018218848.1:0-1599 GCF_001263595.1 Phalaenopsis equestris
TTAAATCATCACAACTTCTTCCAGCATTAAAGGTCAATACTTTACACAAATTCCATCCAACACTTAATTACTTATCACTTTAAGGAAAAAGATAAAGAAAACTCATCAAAATTCATGGAGAAAGCACACCAAAAGTTAAGTTTAAAAATAGAAATCATGTAGACACACAAGAAGTCTAAATTAAAACCAAATGTAGTCACAAAGATAAACACTTATCTCAAATTATTCTCCACTAAACTCTTGAAGTTCTTTTGAATCTCTTCCTTTCTCTTACAATACTCTCTACTAGCACAACTATAACTCCTCTCTTTCTTGTCTCTAAAAGTATAATAATTATTCTATGTTTGGTAGAAATAAGTCTCAAAGAGAGGGGGGCGACAACCTCTTCAATTCAATCTAAGTCCTTCTTTTATAATTTTCTAAAAGGTGCTTTGGTGACTCTTCAAAAATGTGTCCACATTCAATGAGTCTTCCAAGAGTTACCTCGTTTCAATCGCCATTTGAATGTATTTTCGTGCACATTAACCATAATCCACGTTTTCACCAAGACTTGCTTCAAACACCCCTTAATAAATTCATCCAAAGTCATTGAAATTTCAAATAACTACCTCTAGCACATAAGCATGAGGTCCCCGATGCTTGTATGCGACCTTCTCTGTTCTCCTGGTGCGTAAGTGTCAGTCCTGGCACTTAAGTGCCTCAGTTCATTTGCATACCTTCTTCATTTTTTCTCCAAATTTGATCCTTTTCACTCCTCTCACAATTTTTCATCCATTTAACCATACCTAAAAGAAAAACACATAAATACCTCCCATTAAAGAGCAATATGCTCAAAAATAGGTAAAAAATGTGTACATAAATGCTATATATTTTAGTTGTATCAAAATCCCCCAAATTTTTAACGTTACTTGTCATCAAGTGACACTCGAATCTTTCAAATCAAAAATTAAGTAGATTATGTAAAGGTTTCTTTAGGATATTCTAAAATTTTGATCTAGAAAAATAGTAGTCCAATTTAGAAAAAAAGCTTTAGTAAATGAGACCAACTTAGAGTTTAGAAATCTTTAATGTAAAGAAGTCTGAAAATATGAGTTCCTATCTAGTTCAGAAATACTTGTAAATTCTCTAAATATATGGTTTAGGCATTCTATCTTATCCACTTAAGAAAATTTTATTAAGAATAATTATACTTACTATATTATATTCTTAAGCTTAAGAGTTTCTCAAGTCTTATGCTTTAAAAAGATCATATGTGGAACAAATTTTTTATTAGACACTAAACCTCAAGCTTCTCCTCCCTATTTTAACTTCACTTTTCTTTTTCTTTTTCGTTTTCTTTTTCTTTCTCAACTGAGGATTACTATATCTGGATATGTCATTAATGGTTTTGAATTCTACTCTTCCTTTCCAAAAGCAAAGGTTTGATATATATCCTTACTTAAAAATATAATAATAGTTTTGAAATTTTTTTTTAATGAAAGAAAGTTAAGTATTGAAAATATAAGTCTAATTCTTCTATATTTTTTAAAAATACAACTTCTCCTACTAAAGATAGTTACACAATATTTATCATTTCTACACTAAAAATTTTTAACTTTA
>NW_018218848.1:1703-5522 GCF_001263595.1 Phalaenopsis equestris
TAGATATATATATATATATATATATATATATATATATATGTGGGAATGAGAACAAAAAATAATATGCTTACAAGAATTTTCATCTTAATTTTAACATATATGAGATTTATTAGACTTCTATTTTGTGGAGGATAACATAGAAGAAAATAAACACTCACTAACATAAATTCATAACTCCAACATAAAGAAAATACATGGTAGTAAATTGAAAATTTAAACATGAAGTTCTTAAGTGAAAGTTAGTAATATTCTAAACCTTCGTAATATTTCTAGATTAAGTTCTACACAAGCCAACAAAATATACTAAACAACACCATTCACACAATTACTACCACAAAAAACAAAATATAACTACTCACAACACCACAAATGCATCACAACAGGATCTAACACGATAAATAACAACACACAAAATAACAACTGTCTAAACAATTACTACAATTAACAAGTAGTAGTTCAATACAACCACAAAAAATAATGTTCACAAATTAAAATAAACTATGCAAATCAATCCTCCTCCTCCTCATCATCATCACTACCCAAAAGTTTTTAGGCTTATATGAAGAGTATTGTGAAGATGAAGGAAATACCACACTTTACTCACCCCTGATAAGGCTTTCCAAAAATGAGTGATATTTTTCTTCATAGTCACTATGTCTCTTCATGTAACTATCAATATATTCTAAATAGTTCTCCAAATTAAGTACCTTATCTGCAGTATAGTTGATGTTATCTAACATCCTTTGCAGTAATTGTGCATGTGAATCAAAACTACTAGACAAACCTTGCGATGTAGATGCTTGTGAAGTAGAAGCACGAGATGTAGAAGCACTAGAACTTCTTGAAAATCCTCCTCTCCAGCCAAATATAGCATGTTCTGAAGAAGATTTCACATTGACACTCATGATAGGCTTTACTAGTTGCAGAATCTCCTCCTAACTATTAAATCTAACATCGGCTTGCTCACATAAAGAAAAGACTAAGGATGTGAATCCCAAACCCGAAGTAATTGTAGCTGTAGCAGAACTAGTGATCGTTTGATAGATTAAGGATCAAATATCGATTGTCTTAAATTGTTGAATACAATAGTTCAGAGCGGCTCTTTCTCCTGTAACTTCATTAAGGTGATTTGTAGGAAGTAGACGAGCGAAAATAAAATAGTGTCACGTTTTTGTCGTGGCGTCAAGCTTTGACGAGCGGAAATTTACTTTCCTTTCATTTGTTATTTTCTCTTCCCACATTCAATGAAGATATATGTCATCTAACTCCTCCTTAGTAGGATTATAATTTGAATAAAAACACAACACTCTTGGGGGCAGCTGGTAAAACAAATTTATTACCTTAGGGAAAAAAGCTACTGATTTTCCTTTAACCATAACTTGATCTTCCTCTGTCTCAAGGAGGGTAGCATAGAACTCACAAACTACAGAAATTACTGCCACTGCAAAAAAATAACAGAATCGTTCCTACTGTAGGTGAACTATTAAATCTTCAACTACTCCACTCAAATTTTTGAAACACTGCTCAGAAATCAACTCTCTTGATTACATTGCTTCTGTATATATTCTGAGCTTTTGAACTAACAAACTTACTGGAATCAAAATTGGACTTCCCCTTGCTCCTCTTCGTTTTTGGTGTCAATTTTAAAAAACACATAAAATTCACAATAAATCCTAAACTCTAGTCTAAATCACTAAACTTAACTTCCAAAAGCTTAAACTATCAGTTCCATGTATTTTCCATAGTTTTTCTTAAATTTTCACAATGAAAAGTGATTTTTGGATAAATCCCCAATGTACTTAAAATATGTGATGAAAATAAAAAACTTTTACATAAAAGTGAAGCTCTCACCTTGAGCAGATAAAATCTAGCAAATTTTTCAAAATTCAACCAAGAAAATCTTCACTTTTAAGGAGCCCTAGGTCCCAAAATTGCGAACTCTCGAGGAAGAAGGTGACGATCGGGGCAAAAATGATTTTTTCATCTCAAAATTTCACCTTTATCCATTCACAAACCATTTTAAGAGAACTGACGCTTAAGCGTTTAAGAGAACTGACACTTAAGCCCGACTGGTTTGGCGCTTAGGCACCTACCTTTCAAGTAATCAGTGCTTAAGCACGTGGTTTTGGCACTTTGGCAGCCATGAAGAAATTTTGATAGTTTTGATTTTAAGTGAAATGCACATCTACCCTAATTTAGCCACCCTCAATTGGTAAATCTTAATAACTATTTTCTTCCCCTTCAATTCTCCTCTTTATTAAAATTCACCAATTTTCACAAATTCAATTCAACATCAAATAAAACAAAATTTTACACACAAACAAATACTTTCATTAATTTCACAAATAAATACAAACACCTTTGACACATAATTTCTCAATCCAAAGAATCTTGGAAGAGATAACTCCTAAGCACATACTTCAAATATTAAACTAAGTTAACATAAAAACACATAAAAAAAATTAACAACAACATCAAGACACCTATAACAAATAAATACTAACATCAAACAAATAACTAGACTCCAGAACTTAATTGTACTCTCCTTCTGATGGAACATATTCGAGCCATTCATTTGTTTCTCTTGGGGTATTTGGAATATAGATATGATAGAATGAACAGTGGTGAAGAACTCTAGTTGACTCTTCTTCAATCCATTAGTTTTCCAGGTACATCGCCTTGTCCGCTTCATCTATAAAACTTGTATAGCTAAATTGAACTTTAAGTTACAATCTGATATGCTCCAAATGTGTGTTAGTTTCATTCACTTTCAATTCAATTGAAGCCACATCGGCCTCAATCTTTCTGATCTTCTTCGCTTTTCTTTCTATACTAATGGTTAGGAATGCGTTGTATAACTCTTGCGCACTCTGAATCACAAACTTTTTCTTCATGGTTACTTCATTTTTCTGCATCTCAATCTCCCAAGAAAACATTTTTGTAAATTCTCTCTTTACTTAGACTTTAGGATGAAAATTTGAAGTGAGCTTAGAATTGTCTTCATTCCATGCAATTTAGAGGCCTTGGATGAAGCTTAGACCCACTACAAAAGTTCAAAAACCACTAAACCACGTTTAAACCCACCAAACCACATTTAAAACTTCTATAAACATAATTATGCTTGTTTTGTTAACTACCAAACTTAAGTGCCGAGTGTTTGTGCTTAAGCGTCGGTGCTTAATTTAGCACATGTTTGCTTAACATCCAAATACACATTCTAACACGTCTAAGTCATCAATTAAAGTCTTAGAATCATCAATAAATAATTTTATATTAAAAAAAAACAACCACATTTTCTTAATCAAACACAACAACATAACATTTAAAATAGATACAAACTGATAACTATGGGTTGCTTCTCACAAAGCGCTTGGTTTAATGTCATCAGCTAGCTGCGACTTTATATATGCTTAAAAATATAAGATAAATATGGACGTAATAAATATTCAATAATTATAAAGTCACACTTATCAATGCAAGTATACGTATCGCTCAAGTAATATAGGGCTCTAATGGAGTCCTAGATATCAATCTTATAGGGAGTAAGTTTAGAACTACGAACTAAGATTTTAGAAAAGCAATACTTTAATCACAACAATGAAGTTCAATTTGCTTATCTGTCTCTAATAGGAAATTGAAATAGATATGTAATTTTAATAACTATTAAATAACTAAATATACTAATGAAGGTACGAATGTGATATTCAATATATAATAAAGCATCCTTCTCCTTGTAAAGAAATTATAGTGAATGGATAAAGTGAATTGGTTCAAATTATATTGTGCCAAATAAGAGCATACCTATTCTTTACCCTTTGA
>NW_018218848.1:8434-10462 GCF_001263595.1 Phalaenopsis equestris
AACCCATTCTTCATCTCCAGCTTCCACTCCAAAAAGTTGGCAAAGTGCATAAATAAGGTCAGGATGTCCTAGCCCTCCACTTGTCTCACTCCTTGCCTAGTCAATATATTCTAAAAAATTATTCTCCCCTCATTTATAGTTATATTATTATGAATACAGAAATTCAGAATAACTCTATCTCTGGTTACCTCACTATGGTGATAAGTCGATAACATAGTAGAGGAAATAAAATAGTGCCACGCCTTAGAGGTGGCATTCAACATGGAAGCAAAAAAATTTACCCGTTCTCGGTTCTCGCTACTTTATCTTCCATGTTCCTTTCCCATCAGTGAGAAAGTTGATCACATCATTGAGGGGGCCTTCCATAATATTGGAGGATTCATAGTGACAGCTATAAGAGACTGGGACTTCGTAAAAGGTATTGATTCGGGCGTCAGTAAAAGCGACAGTAAATTCAATAGGAAATCCACGTACTTGAACGATTCCATCTTCAGAATAGATTACATTGGCATAGAACTCCTTCACCACATTTGCATCAACTTTATTAGTGGTGTAACAAAATTTTTCCCACCTCTGCTCGGCAATAACTCATTCAATTTCTCCACCAAGGCTCTCAAAAACTCGATCTTATATGCACTTCTTTCCTTTCAATACTGAAGTAAATTTTGTTTGAGCCATCGCATTGACGAAGCGAGACTCGCCAAACTCAACCCGTCTCTTTTGTCGTCGAGCCACATAGGAAAGTTTTAAAATATACTTCAAATATGCAAATAATGGCTTTCAAAAGTAATTCTAAGAGTTCAACACTAAAGTTCTATGAATTTCTTCCCAATATTTTCTTCACATTCTCAAAATTTTTGGATCTCCTCAATGTGGAAGAAATCCATGGTGAAAATCAAATATTTTTAACTTGGAGTGAAGCTCTTACCTAGAGAAGATCAAATCTGGTGTCAAAAAGCCTTGAAATCGTCGCTCAATCCAAGATCTCTCAAGCCCTAGGTCAAAAATTAAGTTTTTAGGAGGAAGAGGATGATGAATGGTGGCGATTGACTGGTAAAAAATTTGGTGAAAGGTGTTTTTTTGTGAGCTCTCCGTCGGCGCACTCTATTGGAATTAAATCTTAAGGCTCGGGCTTAAGCCTCGGGAAAATTCCGCCGTTAGCGGCGCCGAGGGCACCGTCGGCGGGCTCTATTGATTTTGTCAAAATTCTAAATTTTTTCAATTTTGATCAATTCCAAGCTTAAAAGACATCCATTTAATCATTATAGACATAAATTTAAGTGACTAAATGATGTACTTAGCACAAATAAACTTTCACAACATAAAACATCACATTTATATATAAATTCCTAGGGGTAAAATATACGTTACATAACACACTTAAGTCTGTTATTTTCTCAACCTCAACACATTAATCCAGCATCGCAATCCAAGCCACAACACTCAAAATACTTAAAACAAAACATCATATGCTTACTCTCAACTATAGAGAGATCTAAAAGCATAATTCTAAAGCAAACCAAATACAAAGTTCAAATCAAAATACATAGATAGACATATAGCATAGATAGACAGATAGATAGACAGATAGGTAGTAATATAAATCTAATATTCTTCATGTTCAATACTAGATTATCCTCTAAGATCACCCATTGATTTCACATGAACGAAGAGGTTGTAGAAGGGTCGAAATGGAAATTCTTTAGTAGAATACTCCTCTATTAATTTCATCCTCCTCATCAGCCATATCAAGCTATCTTCTAAATGTCCAGAGTGATCAAAATGTTCTTTCATCCTACAGTCTAGATGATCGAAGAAATCGGAGATATTATTAATTGCATTCATGACATTTTGTACCTCCTTCTCCAGTTTCTTGATTCTGCGTAGGATCACCAGAGTTTTATCAGGAATTAAGGGTTGAACTGGCAGTGAATTCTGAGATGATTGATCTACTATAATGGCCATATTATTTTCATCTTCAAAAGCTGGGAATTTCTCAGTTGCATTATAAAAAAGAAGACCTTGAGG
>NW_018218848.1:10615-11482 GCF_001263595.1 Phalaenopsis equestris
TCCCCTTTGGATGCAATAATTCAAAATAGCACTTTCTTTAGAAACTTTACCGATCTTCATGGTCGGTAACAATTTCGCAGAAATGAAAAAGTGCCAGTGTTTGAAAATGGGATTAAGGAGTGTCAAAGAAAAACTAACATACCCATTTTCTCTCATTTCCCAGTCGTCAGTTTCGTCTGTTAAATATTGGTAAATTTCATTCATCTGGTTTCTTATTGGAACAAAATTGGAATAGTGGCAGACAGGAATGTTCTCGATCATGTATAATTCATATATCCGTGCAGGAGTGAAAGTGATCCATCTTCCCCGCACATAAATAACTCCCTGGTTGATTCCATGTAAATTTGCCTAAAATTCTTTTACCACAGGAAAAACCACGGCGGTGGTAGAATAGCACAGTATTTCCCATCTTTGTTGCACTATTGTCTCTTCAATTTCTGTCGTGGGATTATTCAATCCGTGATTTACGAATCCTTGCTCCTTGATAAATCTTTTCTTTGTCAGTAACTTATTGAAGATTCGCTGCGCTTCTGCACTAATAAACTTTCTCCGATTGAAAACTCGCATCTGTGATTATCAGGGGAATTGGACACTATAGGAAAAAAATTGGTGGGGTTTCACTTCATTTTTGGGGGAAATATGAACTAGGAATCAAATTTTAGAGTTTAAAAGGGCAACTCCTGCCCAAAATCTGCCATTCGAACCAAAGAAACCGCCATCTTGCCGGTCTCACCATTGGCGAGGTCGAGGGCGCCGTCGGCGAGCCTCTGTATTTATTTTGCCTGGACTCTCTGGGACAACCCCCGCTCGGGAAAAACCCACAGTCGGTGGTGTCGAGGGCACCATCGGCGCCCAAGGCAAAAATTG
>NW_018218849.1:0-5632 GCF_001263595.1 Phalaenopsis equestris
CCATCGACGCCACCGACTGCGGGTTTTTCCCGAGAGTCCAGGCAAGTAAATTCTAAAGGCTCACTGACGGCGCCCTCAACACCGCAGACGGTGAGACTAGCGGGATGGCGGTTTATGGAGTTTGAATGGACAGTTTTTGGCTGTTTTAGGAGGAAGTTACTCCTTTTAAACATAAAAATTCGATTCCTAAGTTCATATTTCCCAAAAAATGAAGTGAAACTCCACCAAATTCATCCCTATGGCGTCCAATTCCCCTGAAAATCATAGAATGCGAGTGTTCAATTGAAGAATGTTCATTAGTGTGGAAGCACAGTGAATCTTCAACAAGGTACTGGCGAAGAAGAGATTAATCAAGGAATGAGGATTCATAAATTGAGGATAGAATAATACATAGACGATAATTGAAGAGATGATTGTGCGGCAATGCTGTGCTACACTACAGCCGTCGTAGTTGTTCCTGTGGTGAAGGAATCTTATGCTAATTTGCATGGAATCAACTAGGGAGTCGTCTATGTGCGAGGTAGATTGATAACTTTTACTCTTGCACGGATCAATGAGTTATATATGATCAAGAACATTCTTGTCTGCCATTATTCCAACTTCATCTCGACAAGAAACCTGATGAATGAAATTTACCAATATTTAATAGACGAAACTGAAGACTGGGAAATGAGAGAAAATGGGTATGTTAGTTTTTCTACGACACTTCTTAACCCCGTTTGGAAACACTGGCACTTCTTCATTTCTGCAACACTGTTACCAATGATGAGGATTGGTAAAGTTTCTAAGGAAAGTGCTATTTCAAATTACTGCATCCAAATGGGATTGTCGTTCGATATTGGATCTATAATTGTGAAGTCTGTTTTGGGCCTCATCGTTCATGGATCAACTTATGGGCTTGCACATCCTTCCACAATTTTCTTACTTTGCAGTCAGTTCCAAGTATCTTATAAGAATTAGGAAAACGTACTTCTACCTTGGAAGCCTTTGGACCCAACTGAGAGATTCCCAGCCAATGAAGATGAAAATGATATGACCATTATGGTGGATCAATCGTCTTAGAATTCACTGCCTATTCAACCTTTAGTTCCGGACAAGATACTAGTGATCCTGCACAGAATCAAGAAATTGGAGAAGGAGGTACAAAATGTTATAATACAATTAATAATATCTCTGATTTCTTTGATCATCTAGACTGGAGGATGAAAGAATATTTTGATCACTCTAGACATATCGAAGGAAGTTTGATATGACTGATGAGAAGGATGAAATTTATAGAAGAGGACTCTAATGAAGAATTTCCATACCGACCCTTCTATAACCTATTCGTTTATGTGCAATAAATGGGTGATCTCAGAGGAGAATCTAACATTGAATCTGAAGAATAGTAGATTTACACTGCTACCTGTCTGTCAATGTGTGTAATTTGGTTTGAACTTTATGTTTGCTTTGCTTTAGAATTTTGCTTTTAGATCTCTGTATAGTTGAGACTAAGCATAGGATGTTTGTTTTTAGCATTTTGAGTATTGTGGCTTGGATTGCGACATTGAATTGATGTATTAAAGTTGAGAAAATACCAAACTTAGGTGTATTGTGTAACGTATATTGTAACCCTTTGAATTTATATATAATTGTGATGTTTTGTGTGGTGAAAGTTTATTTGTGATAAGTACATCATCTAATCACTTAAAATTATGTCTATAATGATTGAACAGATATCGTTCAGGCTTGAAATTGATCGAAATCACAAAAATTTAGAATTTGAACCAATTCAATAGAGCTTGCCAACGGCGCCCTCAACACCGCCGACGGCAGACTTTTCCTGAGACTTAGGATATTAATTCTATAGAGCTCGCTGACGACGCCGAAGACCCCGACGATGGCGAGATCCCAAAAAAACACATTTAAGTCAATTTTGACTAGTTAACCACCACTATTCATCATCCCCTTCCTCTAAAAAAATGCAATTTTTGACCTAGGGCTTGAGAGATCTTGGATTTAGGGGCGATTTCAAGCCATTTAAACACTGAATTTGATCATCTCTTCGTAAGACCTTCACTCCAAACTAAAAATATTTGATTTTCACCATGAATTTCTTCCACATTGAGGAGATCCAAAAAATTTGAGAATGTGAAGGAAATATTGAGAAGAAATTCATGGAATTTAGTTTTGAACTCTTAGAATCACTCTTGGAAGCCATTATTTGCATATTTGAAGTATATTTTAGAATTTTTCAATAATTTTGATTAGATTGAAATGGCTCCACAACAAAAGAGGTAACTTGAGTTTGACTAGTCTCGCTTCGTCAATGCGAAGGCTCAGTCGTGGTTTACTTTAGTGTTTGAAGGAAAGAAATGTATACAAGATCTAGTTTTTGAGAAGAGGTGGGAAAACTTATGTTACATCACCAATAAGGCTGCTACAAATGTTGTAAAAGAGTTTTATGCCAACATGTTCTATTCTGAGGATGGAATCGTTCAAGAGCGGGGATTTTCTATTGAATTTAGTGCCGCCCGCATTAACTCATTTTACAAAGTCCCAGACTCCTATAACTGCCACTATGAAACCTTCAGTACCATGGAAGGCTCGCTGAATGATGTGATCAACTTTCTCACTGATGGGAAAGGAACATGGAAGATAAAGCAACGAGAACGGGTAAATTTTTCTGCTTCCATGTTGAATGCCACATCTAAAGCGTTGCACTATTTTTTTTTCTACTCTGTTACCGGCCTATCATCATAGTGAGGTAACAAGAGATAGAGCTATTCTGAATTTTTGTATTTAGAATAATAGAAATATAAATGTGGGGAGAATCTTTTTTAAGAATATATTGACCACGGCAAGGAGTGAAACCAGTGGAGGTCTAGGACATCCTGACCTTATTTATACACTTTGCCAACTTTCTGGAGTGGAAGCTGGAGATGATGAGGAATGAGTTTACCCTATGAAACCCATTAGTAAAGCTAATTTAAGGACTTATGAATCCCATGAAAAATTGAGAACTGGAGTAGAAGTCAAGAACCTTTTACTGGTAGAGATATCCCCTATACTAGTTATGATCTTCCACCTTCTGGTTCCCCTACCCTGACTGATTTAATAAATGAGTTGACCTTGCAGCCAAAGAGTTTAGAGCTAATAAATGAAAGGATTGGAGGTTTAGAATGTAGACATGATTATGATAGTGAGTACCTTTAGAGGCATTCTGATGTTGAGATAGCTTACTACAAAGCTCAGGCCCGACACTACAAAGGTGAGCCTGATGTTACTTTTCCTGAATACCCCCGATATACTCAGTATCAGCCCAATCCACCTGCTGACCAAGGAAACGAAGATATAGTTTGGGATTTTGACATTTGATAGTAATTGATGTACTCTTACTTTTACTTTTACTTTTGTAATTTTTGTAACAGAAATATATGCTTGTGTGTTCGTACTTTCATTTTTATTTTTTTGTAATTGGATAATTTTAATTATTGTTATAATTGTTTGGTATGGTAGTTGAAATTTATTTAAATTGTAATGTGATGTAATTTTTATTTTGCATTTTAATTGTAATTGTTTTATTTAGTATTGTGGATGTGTTAGCAAAATATTGTGTTTGTTTAATGTTTAGTTTAGTACTTATTTCAAAATTTCATTACCCTGCAATTTATCTAATGATTTATATGTATAGAAAGCTCCTAATGTTACAGACCATGTGAAGTAGAAATTTTGAGAAGGACTGCAAAAATTTTAGAATGATGAAAATGCCTAAAATACTGAGGTATGTTTTATATTTAAGGAAATCCATATATGAGGAACTTTCTTTAACTCAATAGAGTTCCATATTGAAAAATTTAAGTTTGGGGGAGGGAAGAAAAAGATTAAATATTAGATGTTCTCAATTTAAATATTTTAAAAAATTATTAATATGATTTTATGTAGTGAATTTAATTCAGGCAATTATATTTTGTAGATATTTAAATATTAGGGTAGATTTAAAGAAATATTTTTGTAATGAAAATTAATTTTGTAGATTAAGATATTTAGTATAAGAGAATAAGACTATAGTTAACTATTTAAAGTAAAGGAAACTATATTTTGAAGTATTAAGAATCTTGGAAATTCATTTGAAAAGAAAAGAATGGGGCTCAATGATGTAAAAGCTATGAAATATTTATAAGGTAAAGGAATGCTTTAAGTTTCAAATTTAGGGAAGATATAGTAATCCTCATTTGAAAAAGGAAAAAGAAAAGATTGACAACAATACCTGAAAAGAAAAGAAAAATATATAGGATAGAAAGCAATCCAAATGAAAAAGAGAAAAGAAAAGAAAGAAAAAAAGATGAAAGTGAGGAGAAGCTTGAGGAGATGCCTAATAAAAAATTGGCTTCACTGGACATACCTAACGGGAAAACCTAAATACATTCTTGAACTTATATTTATGGATTAAATCGTTTACTAGTAATGTTCTGATGAAATTCCTATCATTTGAATATTTTAAGTGACTTAATATTACTACATATAGTCATTCTTGAAATGAATAGAAAACTAGAACTCTTAAACTTGATGACTAGATAATCTTGTACTTACAGAGCTAATTTAATTACTTGATTTTTTTTGAAAATCTCACTACGGTATTTATTTAAATCAAACTTATAGAAATTCTGAATTAAAACTTTACTACAATAGATCATAACTTTATATAGTACTAAAATTACTTGAGGACAAGTAATAGTTAAGTTTGGGGGATTTTAACTAAAGAAAAATATGTTGAGAATTTCATACCTATTTTACACTATTTTTGATGATATTGCACTTTAAAAAAGGTGTTTTTGATGTTTTGTTGCAGGTATGAAGAATTATTGTCATTGAGGCAAAAAGATGCAAAAAGGAGCGAATTTGGAGCAAAAAGAACCAAAATGTGAAGATTTGAACTAGGGCGCCGACGGCGAGAATTTCTCAGGACTCCATTTTAAATAATTTAGAAGGCCCGCCAACGGCACCCTCGAGGCCGCCGACGGCGAGATCGGCGGTTATTTCCAAAGGTGCATTGAATGTGGACGATTTTTGGAGAGATGCTTAGGCAACTCTTGGGAAAACACTTCTACATCTTTGAAGGAAGATTTTGGCCGAAAATAGAAGAGGTTCCGAAGATCCCAGGAGAGTTGCAAGTGTTTGGAGAGTGTAGTTTGGAGAGTGTAGAGATAACTTATGAGGAATTCTTTGAGAGATTATAAGAGTGGAGGGAAAGTAAGAGATTTCTTCCTCCTTGCCGCTTAGAAGAAGAAGAGATTGTAAGAGATTTCTTCCTCCTTGCCGCTTAGAAGAAGAATTAGGTGTGTTGTAAAGAAAGGAAGAGATTCAGAGGAGCTTCGAGGAGTTTGCTTGGGGAGAAATTAGAGATAAGTGTTATTTACTTGTTATAGTTTGTATGACTTTGCTTTTATATATGAATTCCGAGTTTTGTTGTGCCTTCCCCATGAGTTCTGAGTAGTTTTCTCTATCTTTCTCCTTGTCTTGAGATTTGTGAAATTGTGATTTGAATTGGTTGAGCCATGAAAATGTTAAAGAAGTTGTGATGATCTTTTAACTTTGATCATAATTTACTTTCAATATGGCTAATTGATTTATTAAAATATGTTGAGTTTTA
>NW_018218850.1:0-1227 GCF_001263595.1 Phalaenopsis equestris
TAAATCACAGAAAATTGAAAAAATTATGAAATTTTATCCAAATGCTTCTCTGGTCTAGGTATACCTCTAGTAAAAATTTTAAGGGATTATAATTTACCTCGGTCAAGTTAGGAATTTTCTTTGAGAATAAATAATTATATAAATTAAATTAATTTTGAAAAATCACATTTCCTCCTCTGATGTCTGAATTGACCCATGAATGAGATAGGATAAAAATTTCAAAGGCATTTTGAATTTAATTTGACAAATTATGAAGTGTTAGAGCCTTAGGGGGCAAATGTGTAATTTTGGAAAATTTGCCTTAATTAACATTTAGGCTTAATTCAAGGAGGGGAATGGGTAACCTCTAATATTAATCAATTCACTTGATGTTTGAAACATAAATGGGTTAATTGGCAGAAACCAATTGCACTTTCTTAATTAAGATTAATAAATTTCTAACTTATTAAAATTTGGAAGTTTATTAAAATTAAATGATCCTAGACTTAGGGGTATAAATTTTGAAGTCAATAATTAATCAATTTAATACCCCTATCTTGATTTTCAAATAAAATCCAAATCATGAATCAGGATCAGTTAAAGCTTAACCCTTTTTTAAAATCTAATTAAGACACTCACCAAGGTCTTAAGGGCTTAGTGGTGACTTAGGTTAAATCAAAAAATTGACTAAATGAGTATTAGAGAAATAAACATAATTATACCAAACATCCTTGAAACCACATTAAGCCCAATTAGGTTTAAAAATCTGGCTAAGTGTTCAAATTACACTAACTTGCCCCTTTAAGGGGTCTTCACCCACATAATTCTTAAATTGAATGATAAATGATAATTACCCATTTCTTAGGGATAATTGAGACATCAATGTTCACTGAGCATTAAGGATATTTACAGGATGAATAATTAAGCAATATAATAAGTTTAAATGGACTCGAGGCTTTTCTCTAGTTGGTGAGAGAGAGGCATGGACCTGCTTCCCTCTCCTAACTTGTTGGATACCTCAGAGGCCTATTAAACTTAATATTATTCGCTTAATGAAATCATTCTCAATTAAACTTTTAAGGACTCACCAAAATATGACATAGAGTTAGGAAAACCCCTCAGAACTCTATTTTTCCTGCCCTTCATAAATGCCCTAACATGCATTTTAAGTTTCAGGTGGTGGAACGAGAAGACTCGCCAGGTACACTTTTACAGTTTTCAGCGTTGTCCTTCTTGTACTTTCGTACT
>NW_018218850.1:2795-3934 GCF_001263595.1 Phalaenopsis equestris
ATGTTTAAAATATTAATCGAAAGTTCTTAAGCGCTGCAAAGAAAAACAATCAGTCCTTAACTGGGAAAAATGCCAATTAATGGTAGTAGGAGGTGCCAACATAGGTAATCAAATATCAGAAAATGGTATGAAAGTAGATCCTGCTAAAATTCAAGTGATCGGTAATTTACCTTATTCAACAAATGTAAGGGAAATTTGGAGTTTTTTAAGACATGTTGGATTCTACAGGCGATATATTAAGGACTTTTATAAGATTGCTAAGTCTTTATGCCATTTACTGGAGAAAGATGCAATTTTCAATTTTAATGAGGAAGGCCTAAAAGCTTTTAAATTAATAAAAGAAAAATTAATCACTGCACCAATTATAGTTTCACCATATTGGGAAAAATCTTTTGAATTTATGTGTGATGCAAGTGATTATGCTATTGGAGTTATTTTAGGACAAAGGTATGATAAAATTTTCAAAGTTATTTACTATGCTAGTAAAACTCTTAATAAAACTAAAATTAATTACACAATAACTGAAAAATAGTTACTAGCAATAGTATATGCCTTTGATAAATTTAGATCATAATTGATTGGAACTCATTGTATAGTGCATACAGATCATTCTGCTATTAAGTACTTAATGAACAAGATGGATACTAAACATAGACTTAAAAGATGGATTCTTCTTTTACAAGAATTTGATTTTGAAATAGTAGATCGGAAGGGAACTGAAAATCAAATTGCTGATCATTTGTCCAGACTTGAATTAGAAAAATCACTCTGTTTTGAAAAAAAAATTATGAACATTTTCCAGATAAAAAATTGTTCACTGTAAATATATGGCATGTTCCGTGATATGACGACATTGTGAACTATATCGTTAGTGATCTTAAACCCTATGGAATGACATACTAACAAATGAGGAAATTTATTTTTGAAGCTAAGACTTATTTTTGGGATGACCCATATTTATATAAACAAGGAAAGGATCTGATCATTAGAAGATGTGTACCTTTAGAAGAAACTTATGAAATTATCCAAAAATGTCATAATTCTGAATTTGGGGGACATTTTAGTGTTGATAAAACAACATACAAAATTCTACAATCTGGATTTTTTTGGCCTACAATTTTTAGAGATGTTAATGCTTA
>NW_018218850.1:4253-10620 GCF_001263595.1 Phalaenopsis equestris
AGGAATGCCATTATAGAGAAGTTATTAAAAAACAATCATATAAATCATAGGATTGCTACTACTTATCATCCTCAGACAAGTGGTTTGGCTGAATTATCCAATCAGGAATTTAAAAGAATTATGGAAAAATATGTGAATCCAAAAAAAATGAATTGGTCAGTCAAACTTGACTATGCTTTGCGGGCTTATTGGACTGCATATAGAACTCCTATAAGAATGTCCTCATATAGGCTAATATTTGGGAAAGCTTGTCACCTACCAGTTGAACTTGAGCATAAAGTATATTGGGCTATTAAAGAGTTCAATTATAATTTAAAAGATACTATTGAGAAAATATTGTTACAATTAAATGATCTTGAAGAGATAAGGTATAAGGAAGATGGGCCTTTAATCTTTCCACCAAAATTTTTTTGTTGATTTTCCTGAAAATAGTAGTAAGGGAGAGGGGTTTGATGTGTTTCTAGTGTGATTTCTCTATTGATTTAGGAATCAAGTCAATCTTAGATGCTGAAAAGTACTTATGGAGTTGATGTCCACCATAGGAAGCTTGTATTTCCTTAATCATATCAAATTTGATGATGCCCCAGCTCTTCTTATAAAATTTAGAGGAGAACCCATCAGGTCCAACAGTTTTAGTAGGCTTTATGGAATTAATGGCAGACCAAATTTCCTCTTCGGTGGGGGGGGGGGGGGGTCAGTAAGATTAAGAGTCTTAACAAACTCCACATCCTCCATAAACAAAGATGCATCTACTTGGACTTTATGAGGAGAGACAACTGTCAAAATCTCTTGGAAACATTCCATGGCATCATTGGCAATTTGGATATCATCATACAGTCTTACACCCAGGGAATTAACATTGTTGTGAATTATATTACATTTCCTCATATATTTTATACAGGCATGATAATACCTTGTATTTTTATCTCCATCCATGAATTTGCTAATAGCAGTTTTTCGTTTGAGGAAATTCTCAAAATAAGCAATGATTGAGAGAACTTTTTTATTGGCAGCAAAAAGAGCAGCCTCATCCACTGTAGCAGAATTCTCCAACTAGGATGGAATTAGCTCAGACTCCTCCACCATCTTGTATACGTCGCCAAAAGATTCCTAATTCCAATGTTTCAGAACCTTGCTAACCTTTTTATGTAGAAGCCATAATTTGATAAGGGGGTAAGGGTGTAAAATATTGTTCCAATTAACATAAATGATGTAGAGAAAATTAGGGTGGCTAGACCACATATTTAAAAATTTGAAGGGCTTGGGGCAAGTACATTTAGAAGCTTTAATGAAGATTAAAAGGGGTCTGTGATCAAACCCAACAAACGTAAGGTGAGTAACAGTGGTGTACATTTAAGACTGATACCACTGGTCATTAACTAAGAATCTTTCTAACCTCTCCCAAGTTTTTCCCCTTCTCCATCTGAATTGAGGGACAAGAAAGCCCAAATCAAAGAGGTCAGCAGGTTGTATGTTGTTATTAAACTGGTTCATGAGGTTGAGTTTAGGAGCCCTCCCCCTTTTTTTTCAAAAGGAGAAGCAATACTGTTGAAATCTCCTCCAATCAGCTAGTTGGAGGTAATATTAGAACTGAGAGACTTCAAGTTGAACCACAGATCCTCTCTATCCTGTTTAAGACAGCCTGCATAGAAAATAGTGAGTAGACTAGTATTTACTACCATATCAAAAGAAAGGTGAAGAAACTGGGGATTGTTGATCAGAAGTTAACATTGGAGTTCCTTCTTGAAGAAGAACCAAATTTTGTTGTTGCAATTATACCAATAATGATAACCAAGGAAAGACTTGATGATCTTATAAGAATGTTTATTAACCATATGTTCTAAAATAGACATACACCAAAATTTGTATTTCTATTGAGAAATTGAAGCCTTTTTAGAAGAATGGGGTGGGCAATCCCCCTTATATTCCAGCAAAGGATATTAATCATGGTGATAGGGCTTGGACCTACCCCTGATGAGCCTAGTTACAGAGTCCCTCTTGGTTGAGTAAGAACTCGCAGCCTCTAGAATCAAAGTATCTTCCAATTTATTTTTCTCAAGCTGACCCTTCTTTTTCTTCTTAGTTTCTTATATCTGCCAATCTTCCTTCATCAGTTGTTGCATCTCCTCAAATGGAATGATGGGTAAAGGCTGTCTGGAATGGCTGGGCAGATCAAATTACTCCACAACAATCTCCACTTGGGTAAGATTCAGTGCTAGAGAAGGTGCATCATCTTCCTTCTGGTTTGGGGAATTAACTTCAAATGTAGCTAGATCCTGATGTTCAGCCACCAAAGCTGGTAAGGCAAACTAAATAAAATTATTAATAGAATCAAATTCAATTTCAATATTTAGAGCTAAGGTTGGGGTCGCTTCTCCATGAAAGTTAGGGGGATCGATTTCAGTTACTGCTAGAACATTAGTATCAGCCACCAAAGGTGGGGCATCTGGTTCAATAGTGGGAGAATCAAACACATTATTCAGATCAAATGTTGGTTCTACATCAACAATAGGGATATATAGGTTAGCCTCAACTGAAACCCAAGCCTGCTTAACAGTCCTTAGGGATGGATGAAGTCTGAAGCATCTTTGGTCATTATGATCAAACATCTTACAATGTGAATAGTATAAAGGTTTTTTCTCCATACTTACTAGTTGTACGTAACCATTGTGTTGAGTGCCCAACCAAATTTCATCAATAGGGGGAAGTGTAACATCCCTTTCCACTAGGATCCTTGCCACTAAAGGTCTTGTCAGATTAAATGTGGAGATATCCAGCTTTAATGGTCTGCCCAAGAGGTAACAAATAGAGAAGAGCACTTTGTGGTGAAAGAAATGTAATTTCAATCCAGGCAATTTAAACCAAATTGGTAAGATAGGAAGAACCTTCCCTGGGACAAACTCAGGGGTCCATTTTAACAGCTTCATAATCTTTCCCTCAATATTATATTACATTTTAGAGAAGATCCGGGCATAATCTTCCTCATTAGCCAAATGTATCATGACATGCCTACCATCAAATAAGCCCACTTTCCAAAAACCTGTTAACTTAAAATCTTCAAAGGTTTTCCTTATGAGATCCATCTTATGGTGCCCAAGTTGAAATTTACTAATGAGTGTAAATTTACATCTATAGGATAGGCCACCAACTTTCCCTTCAAAAAAAAAAGAGAGCAAATTTTCCACTCTTCTTAGCACCCTTTTTAAATAAGTAGCATTTCTCCACTCCTGACATTGCATCATGCGAAGACTGAGGAAAAACCAGTTTATCCCCTAGCAACCCTGTGGGAGAGGCAGCCGCAGCATATGTCTTCCCCACATAGTTGGGATCAACTTGTTACAGAGAAACATCCATAGCAGTCCAGAAAATCACAAAAAAAGAAGCAAGAAACCAACAGGTTGTTTAAAACAAAAAATTGAAAAGTAATAAAACAAAAAATGTTCAAAAAATGGTGAGCCCGAAGAACTCAAAAACTTCACAAAAAAACATCCACTCAGCAGGAAGTAGAAGGAAGGCCACAAAGGAGGTCCAGCACACTACATAATCGTTTGACAACACAATAAGATGGAGCTGAGAGATTGATGCGCAACCATGGAATCCAAACCCTAGCAAAGAAAAAATAAGAACTGTCATATGTATATATCTATATATATATATATATGACGATATATAGAATAACAAATATATGATGGAGGTGGCGGTTGGACCTTGCAGAGCTCTGCTAGGGTTTCGGCCGTAATGGAGCTGCCTGATGTTGCTGTGAAGATTGTTTTAGGAGCTGGCTGGATCTTGAAGAGGTTAATTTGGCTTGGTTTGAATTTTCAGCACTGTTCTCTGTGGCCTTGTTGGGGGAAGCTGAGGCTTTTTGCTGATTTAGTGAAGCTTTTACTGTTTCATTGGTTAGCTGAAGCTGATTATCTCCTTACTCCTTTTTAGCTGGAGTTTGTGGTTGGTCGGGGCCTATCTCTGTTGTTTCTTTGTGTTCTCTGTGACTTGTTGGGGAAGCTGAGGTTTTGTTGCCTTAGTGAAGCATTTACTGTTGCTTTGGGTAGTTGAAGTTGCTAGTTTCCTTACTCTGTGATTTGAGGGTACTGGTCTGGTGAACCATGACAACCCGTATTGATATGGAAACTAATTTGCAATGGAGCAAAGCCACCTATGCTGGGTTGGTTTGAAATCCCTCCTCCTCTTTTTTGGATCCTGATTTACTAGTCTTCCCTCAAGAATTTCATAACACTGCTGCTGGGAGAGGATCTGCCTCTTGCATTCACCCTGTGGGTTCTAAAGATGGGGAACCAGCTGCTATTTTCTCTGAAAAGGAGATTACTGATCTAAACTTGGAGGTTCAATTCACTCTAATTGGTAAATTCAATTTGGGCCATCCAAAGATGGAACTGGTAAGAAAATACTTTGAATCCCTGAAAATTTCAGAGTGGAAGCTAGGGCTGCTGGATGATAGGCATCTCCTAATCCAGCTGACTAAAGAAGAGGACTATGCCAGAAGAATTGCAAAGCAATCCATCATCATAGCTGGAATAGAAGTGAAAATTTTAAAATGGTCACCTAATTATGATCCATCACAAGAACCTCCCACAGTGCCTCTATGGTTTAAGCTACCTAAACTGCCTTTGTATCTATTTAAATTGAATGCATTGTTCAATATTGGGTGCACCTTGGGCACACCTTTGAAGGTTGATGCTACTCCTTTTAATAAGGCCAGACCAGCCAGTGCAAGAATTTTAGTGGAAAGGGATGTTACCCTTCCTGATGTCTAGAGAATTTGTATTGGGGACACTCAGAGGGTGTATTGGCAAGAAGTAATCATGGAGCAAAGACCACATTATTGCCAACATTGCAAAATTTTTGGACATAATAGGGAGAGATGCTATAGGTTGAAACCCCCCAATATAAGGGTTTACCAACAACCTCAGCAGGAGTTGGAGGATGCCAATATCAATCTCCAGGAAGTTGTAAATATAGAAGTGCAAAAGAAGACCTTGATTGCTAAAGGGACCGATGAGTCTCTCACCCAAAAGGATTCACCCTATGTGGCAGAGATAGATAGAAATGGTAGCAAAGTTGCTGGCCAGATATCTACAAAGGATAAGAAATTGGAGATCCAACCAGAGGCTGAAGAGGGGGAGGAGATACTTGCCTCCCATCTCCCAGAAATCTGAAGAACCAAATGGTGGATTTAGTGGTGGAATCCCCCAGTCAGAAACTGGTAGAAGCTATGAACAAAGAGCTAGAGTCAGATTGGCAAATTTAGAAAGCTAAGAAAAAAAAGAACTATAAATCAGAAGGACAAGAGCTTGCAAAAGGAAAGGAGCTTCAGAGTTTGGAGGTTCATATCAATCAGATAAAAATGGGTTCTAACAAAACAAGAGGGAGGAATAGGTCTAGGTCCCAACCTTACTCTTCTCCCCCTCCTCATAATTAATCTGCTGTCCTGGAACATTAGGATGATTGCCCACCCCTTATCCTTAAAAAGACTCAAATATCTAAATAAAAAGCATAAACTTTGGTGCATAGCCATTTTGGAACCCATGGTGCCATCCTTTGGTGTATTGCCGTTTTGGAACCTATAGTTCACCTCAACACGTTGAAAATTGCTAAAGTCTTCCCTGGATTCAATTTGTTTACTAACATTAGCAACAAAATTTAGGTTTTTTGTAGGAAAGAAATGAAGTGCTCTATCTTACTTAACCATACCCAAATCTTACATATGAATCTCAACTTTATGGACATGGAAGTTTTTGCTTCTTTTGTCTATGCTGGCAGTTCTAAAGCAGCTAGAATTGATCTATGGGAATCCTTGCAGCTCATCCAAGGTTCAATTGACAAGGCCTGACTGGTGGGAGGAGACTTCAATTGCATTTCCTCTTTTGCTGAGAGGAAGGGAGGCAGACCCCCCAACCCCATCAATATATCATTCTTTAATGATAATATCCAAAAAAACTGGGTTATTTGACCTGGGGTTTAGTGGTCCTACCTTACCTTGGAGAAGGAAGGACTTGTGGGAAAGGTTGGATAGAGTTTTTTCCAATGACAATTGGATCCAAAAGTTCTTGCAGACATCTATTACCCACCTAAGCCTAGCTGGCTCAGACCACAGGCCTTTACTGATCACTATAGGGAATAAGGTGACTAACCAGAAAAGCTCTTTCAGATATCTGAATATGTGGTCTCAACACTTAAATCTTCTGAATATTATTAAAGAACATTGGAAGAAGGACCTTCCCCCTGACCCCTTCATCAACCTTTGGATTAATCAGAAGAAGGTAGCCAAAGCTCTTAAGCAATGGAGCTGGAACACTTTTGGAGACCTCCTTCTGATTGTAGATAAGGCTGAAAAGGAGGTAACTGA
>NW_018218850.1:10689-13283 GCF_001263595.1 Phalaenopsis equestris
CAAAAACCAAATTTGCTGAAGGAGATAGGAACACTAAATTCTACCATGCTTGCATTAAATACCGAAGGAAATGTAACACTATACACTCTATCAAGGACCAAAATGGTATTTGGATCAGGAAGGAAGAGGAAATTGCTGAAAGTGTTGTGCAGTATTGCCACAACCTAATGAATGGGACCATCAGTGATAGAGTGCAAATTGACAGCAATTTGTTTACTGGCAGCAAGAAGTTCACTTCTAATCTGCATTTAAATGATATTCCCGATGAGGAGGAGATTAAAACTGCTTTGAATTTTATTGATAGTTCTAAATCTGCTCGACCTGATGGGTTTACTTCAGACTTCTACAAGAAAGCATGAGAAGTTATCAAGGAGGAGGTGATCAAAGCTATCCAACATTTTTTCAAAGGAAACTCACTCCCTAACTATTTTAGTTTTCCCTAACTATTTTAGTGCTTCTACTATTGTTTTCATCCCAAAGACCTCTATCAAGGACAACTGGAAGCAGTATAGAACTTTGAGTCTAAACAATATTATAAGCAAGATCATAAGTAAAATCATTGTCCACAGGCTTCAGCCTGTTTTACCTCAACTTGTCAGCATTAACCAAGTTGCCTTTGTGAAAGACAGAAGTATTGGGGATAACATCCTCTTGGCTCAAGAACTTCTACAGGATTTGGAGAAACCTTGCAGAGGGGGAAATGCCATTTTTAAGCTTGATCTAATGAAGGCTTATGACATGGTAAACTGGGATTTCATCATTGAATGCTTGGAGGCTAGGGGTTTTTCCAGGGAGTGCTGCAAGATGATTAAAAGATGGCTTGAGGATAACATAAACTCAGTCTTTATAAATGGTAAAGCCCATGGTGTCTTTAAAGCTACCAGAGGGCTTAAAGAAGGGGACCCATTATCCCCCAACATTTTTATACTGGTGTTGGACTACTTCTCTAGACTGATGGGTTGCAAGGAGAATAGGAAAAGCTTCAACTCTTATCACAATAAAGCTAAGATGGACATCAGTCATCTGATCTATGTTGATGACATCCTGGCGTTTACTAGGGCTTCTAAGTCTATTACCAAGTTCATAATGGAGTGTCTTCAACATTTCCAACAGCTGTCTGGTCTAAAGGTAAACAAGGACAAATGTGAGATTCTGATCAGCAAAAGAGCCTCTCTACCAATCAAGCAATGGATGCATTCTTACACTGGTTTCTCTAGCTTGAGTCTCCCCTTCAAATATTTGGGGATTCAATTAACTAGAAGAAGAACAAAATTGATCCAATTTGATGAGGTTAAACCATGGGAGTCTCCCCTTCAAATAACCTCTACTCTTCAGGGGTGGTCTAACTCCTTTTTGTCCAATGGTGGTAGGATCACCCTATTTAAGAGCATTCTTACCTCTATCCCTTTGTATGTCCTCCAAGTGGGTACGATGAAAAGAAGTACCTCTTTGATGCTGGAAAGAACATTCAATAGATTTCTGTGGGCTGGGAAAAGGAACAAGTGGCTTGGGCAAGTTGGCAAAAAGTGGCTAAACCATGGGAGGCTGGTGGTTTGGGATTTAAAGGTTTGCACCAGATGTAACACATTAGCCTGTGTAAGCTTTGAATTAAATTCAGAAAAAATGCAAGCTTATGGGCCAATTTCATGGAGGCCAAATACTATAAATTTGTTCAACCTGGGGAGGTCACTAGGAAGGTGGGAGACTCCAGAATTTGAGTCCAGATGCTTAAGGCCAGAGAAGACATTGAAAAGCTGCTAAGATGGGAATTGGGACAAGGGGGAATTAATTTGTGGAAAGACAACTGGTGTCCTAATGATTATTTGGAACCTTTACAGGATGAAAAGGAGGGGGATTTATTGGTCAAGGACTATTGGGTTGGCAATGTATGGTCTGAGGACTTCTTGAGGAGTTTACTGAAGGAGCAGTCTGTCAGCTACATTTCTACTGTCCAATTTGACAGAAAAAATAATGATCAACTTAATTTGATGAACAGGACCAGAGCTAGTATCTCAAAAGATATCCAGAACTATTTGTACAGCTGGGACACCTGCCAGTGGAATGTTTCCTCTTGCCAAAAACACCTTACCCCTTCCATGTTGTTCTTTTCTTGGAGAGTTCTTAATAACCTTCTTCCTACTGATGATATTCTGAAACTAAAAAGCCTGAAAGGTCCTTCTAGATGCCATCTATGCAAGCTTGATCAGGACACAAGGGATCATTTATTCTTCAGGTGCAATTTTGCTAAGGAGGTTTGGAATAGATTGACTTCCCAAATGAACATCAACCTAATTAACATTGGTTGGGATAACATTACAGATTGTATTAAAGATTGGAAATAGATAAATCTCATGCCAATTCCCTTCATTGTTGCTTGGTTTATTTGGATGGCTAGAAACATGGCCAAACATGAGGAGAGGGAGGCCAGTGCTACAAGGGTGATGACTAACTGCTAGGCTTACCTAAATAATCTGATAAACTGGAGGAAGTTCCCCAAGATCCTACAAACCATAACTTACATGGGTGCTAATAACATTAAGATCATCAAGGTGAGATGGGAGAGACCTCCTTATCCTTTCATTAAAACTTATCCT
>NW_018218850.1:13578-14123 GCF_001263595.1 Phalaenopsis equestris
AAAAAACTCAGCATTGAAAGTAAGATTCATTTCTCATTTGTGTATAGGGAAGCGCTTAGAACTGCAAATTTCCTGGCTATGGAGGGTGCTTGCTGATCATCATGAGGTATCCACAATCCTCTCCCCCTCCCTACACTTACTAACTCAGGGGGACAAGCTTCAAATTCCTTACCTAAGAGTGCAAAAATGATTGTTGGGACAGTGTTTGAGGCCATGATTAGTCCTGCTCTGATACTGAGGCTGTGTTACATTTTTGTTACTGGGTGTTCAGATATTTTGTCTTGCTTGGGGGCTGATTTGTATTTTTTGATTTTTCAGTCTGTTTTGTGGAAAATATATATACATAGGTGTATGTATATATCTTCTCCTTCCTATTTTAGGGAGTTTTGGTGGTTGTTATATCCCTTATGAGTGAGTAATCTTGTATTTTAATTTCTAGTTTGGGGACTTCCCAACCAACCTTTTTTTGTAATTTCACCCTTTTTAACATGTAGAGAGCCGACTCATGCTCCTTTTACCAATATATATATATATATATATATATA
>NW_018218850.1:14385-15472 GCF_001263595.1 Phalaenopsis equestris
ATATGTATATACATATATATATATATATGGCAGCTGGACCTAGCTGCGCTCTGCTAAGGTTTTGGAGGTGATGGAGCTGCTTGGAGTAGTGGTGGTGTTGTATATAGAAGCTTACTTTCTCTTCAAGGGGTGCTTGAGGTTTGTAGAGTTTGTTGTGGTCTTGCCCGGGAAGATCCTTGTTGAACAGGATTAATGTTCCATTGATTTTCTGAAGTTGCTACTTTTCTCTGCTCTTTTTGTTTGGAGTTCTGAACTTGGTGCTATTTTGGTCCTTTCATCCTTTCTGTAGCTGTTTTTGTTTTGTGCTTCTTTTTGCTTTTAGAGCCATGTTACTGTTTTCATCCTTTTCTGTTCTGGGTTTCTTTGGGTTGTGTTTCTCCAATGGCCTTCCTCATTGATGCTGATACCAATGCCTAATGGACCAAGGCAACCTTTGTTGATGTTGTTGGAAGTGGTGTTGAAGTGCCTAAATCTTTTTACCACTTGGTTTTCCCACAATGTTTGCATGATGTTGCTGCTGGGAGGGGGGTTTTCCCCTTTATCAATCCTTTAGGTTTGAAGGAAGGGGAACCTGCCATCATCTTTTCTCCCCAGAAAATCTTTAAACTTGATGAAAAAGTTAAGTTTACCCTGGTGGGTAAGTTTCAGTATGGCCATCCTAAGATGGACTTGGTAAGGAGGTACTTTGTGGATTTGAAACTTACAGGAGCTTGGAGGCTGGGTTTAGTAGATGGAAGGCACCTTCTGATTTCCTTATTTAATGAAGAAGATTAAGCAAGGGTGTTTGCAAAGTAGACTTTGATCATTAATGGTGTCCCAATGAAATTGCTGAAATGGACTCCAGAGTTTGATCCCACAAAGGAACCTCCTCTAGTTCCAATGTGGTTCAAGTTCCCTAATTTACCAATTCAGTATTTCCATCAGAATGTGCTGTTCAGCAATGGTAGAGTACTTGGTTGCCCCCTAAAAATTGATGCCCCCACATATAATGTGGCCAGACCAGCTGGAGCTAGAGTCTTGATTGAGAGAGGGACATTACTTTGCCTGATATTGATAGAGTTTGGATTGGAACTACTGAGGAAGGTTT
>NW_018218850.1:15668-15875 GCF_001263595.1 Phalaenopsis equestris
TAATTTAAAGGAAAAGATAATACAAGATGACAGCTTATTAAACGTAAACCCTTCTAGAGTTGAAGATCACACTATCAATAGTTTGGTAGATGTTCTAACAGAAGATTGGCAAGTCCAAAGAAGTCATAAGAAGAAAAAAGGTAAAGTTGAAAATAAACAGCCTATGGAGGGAACTTCTAATGTGGATCACCTTCCTAGGACTAGGGG
>NW_018218850.1:16210-16465 GCF_001263595.1 Phalaenopsis equestris
TTCATTTATGCTAGCAGTCTTGCCTTTAATCAATCCACCTTATGGACTGAGTTAACTCAAATTGGTCAGTCTCTGAACTCTTTTTGGATTTTGGGGGGTGATTTAAACTGTATCTCTTCTCCTTCTAAAAGAAGAGGTGGTAGGCCACCTATTTCTTCTACCATGAATATATTCAATGATTTCCTTTCTGAGGCTGAATTATTTGATTTGGGGTATCAAGGTCCTGAATTTACTTTTTACTTGGAGAAGGGGTTC
>NW_018218850.1:16616-19572 GCF_001263595.1 Phalaenopsis equestris
AAAGCCCAATCCAAAATGCTGAAAGCCCATTGATAGCTCCTTTCAGGTTTCAGAACATGCCACCCTTCCACCCTCAATTTATGGATGTAGTAGGTAAAGTTTGGAGGTCTGAAGGTGATACTAATCCCTAAATAAATATGTGGAAACTCCAAAAGAAGGTGGCAACTAAGCTGAGGAAGTGGAATTGGGACACTATTGGTAACATACATGAGAACTTGATTAAGGCTCAAAATAAAGTGATTAACATGGAAGACAGTTTCCAAAGGGGTTTGATTTCTGAAGTTGACCTCTTAAAGCCAATGAAGAGCTGTTACTCCATACCAGTTACACTGAATGTTTTTTGAAGCAGAAAGCTGTTGTTACCAAATTTATGGAAGGAGATAGAAACTCAAGTTATTATCATGCCTGCATTAACTTCAGAAGGAAAAATAACATGATTTTATCTATTCAGGACTCTGCTGGCTATGTGCTGACTGATGCTGAGAATATTGCCTGAGATGTTGTAAATTACTTTCAAAATATCTTTAAGGAGCAGTCCCTTTCTAGAGCTCAAATCAAGATGGATAAATTCTCTGATTGCAAAGATTATGTCCACAATTTGAATCTAAATACCACTCCTTTGGAAGGTGAAATTAAAGTTGCCTTGGACTCTTTTGATGACCATAAGGTAGCTGGCCCTGATGGCTTCACTGCAAAATTGTATAAAGCCACTTGGAATATCATCTGTGGGGAGTTTGTTGATGTTGTACAAAGCTTATTTAGAGGTATTGATCCCCCTAATTACTTTACTGCTTCCACTATAACCTTGATTCCTAAAAATTCCAGCAGGATAAGATGGGGAGACTTTAGACCAATCAGCCTAACTACTGTCATTTCTAAAGTTATCAGCAAGATTATCAGCATCAGACTCCAACCTCATCTTCAGCAGCTTATAAGCAAGAATCAGGTGGCTTTTGTGAAAGGAAGGCGAATATCTGATAACTTCCTTTTGGCCTAGGAACTGCTACTGGATTTGGATAGAAAATGTAGAGGCAGCAATCTCATTATGAAATTGGATATTCAAAAAGCCTAAGATACTATTAACTGGAATTTTTGATACCTTGAAGTCTAGGGAGTTTTCTGGAGACTTTGGCAGAAATCTCATTATGAAATTGGATATCAAAAAGCATATGACACTATTAACTGGAATTTTATTTTGGATACCTTGAATGCTAGGGGCTTCTCTGGCAACATTCTCAATCTGATTAGAAGATGGCTCATTTGCAACAACCATTCTATCTTTATTAATGTCAAGAGTCAAGGTTTCTTCGATGCCACTAGGGGAATTAAATAAGGAGATCCCTTGTCCCCTACTATCTTTATTTTGGCTATGGATTATCTTTCTAGGCTTCTTAATCAAAAGTTTCTATCTTCTCCACATTTGGACTATCAGCATAGATCCAATATTAGTGTGAGTCATCTGTCCTATGCAGATGATATAATCATTTTCTCTAAGGCTACCAAGAATGCAGTAAAAACACTTCCAGAGATCATCTGGTATGTATCTTAACAAACAAAAATGTCAAATTTTTGCTAGCTCTCATACTCTTCCACAGATTAAGCAATGGATTGCACAACACACTGGATTTAGCTTGGCCTCTTTACCTATCAATTATCTTGGTGTTCAATTAATAAAAGGGAGAACTAACCAAACTCAATTCAATGGGTTAATTGATCAAATTCAGAAACAGCTTCAATGTTGGACAAATTACTTCCTATCAAATGGACGTAGGATCACTCTTCTCAAAAGCATCTTAACTTCTATCCCTTCCTATGCTCTTCAGATGTTCACTATGAAGAAGGGGACTCAGATAAGGCTTGGCAGAATGTTTAACAAATTTTTTTGGGCTGTTCAGAAGAAACATTTTCATTGGTTAACTTGGCATAAATTGTGTAAGCCTCTACATGCAGGTGGTTTAGGCTTTAAGGATTTTCAGCATCTAAGTGTCATTAATCTTTGTAAACTCTGGATAAAATTTAGATCCCAAGATAGTCTTTGGGCTTTATTTATGAAGGGGAAATACTGCAGGACTGTTCACCCTAACTTGGCTGAGAAGAAAGTTGGGGATTCCAGGCTTTGGACTAAACTTTTGGAGGTGAGGCATAAAGCTGAGGATCTGTTTATTTGGGAACATGGAGAAGGACAAATTAATTTCTTGCTAGATAAATGGATTTGGAATGGGGAAAGAATTGACACCTCCAATCCAAACTCTGGAACTAAAGTGAAGAGCAAATGTATTGTAATTTTGGACTAATAATCAATGGAATTGTAATTTTCTGGCAACCATCTTAACTGAAGAGCAAATGTATTGGGTGAAGAAAACTAAAATCAATCCTGGAGAAAAAGATAGAATCATCACTAAACAGACTCCCTCACAGAAATTTTCAGCTTACATTTTCCAGCAATAGTTTCATTAGTCATTGGCAACCTGTTATGTAGGGGAAATTTATTTGGGGGAAGTGTTTGACACCTTCTATGTCATTTTTTTGCTGGAGGCTGTGGAATTCTTTTCTACCCCGGGATGGATTTTTTTAATTGAAAGGTGAAATTGAAAGGGCTTAGGGGTCCCTCTTGTTGTTGGTTGTGTAGTAAGAATGAAGAAAATCTGGAACATTTATTTTTCTCCTGTAGTTTCTCCCAAAGGGTTTGGTCTGGTCTGTTGAATCAGCTCAGCATTGATACTCTGAAAGTAAGTTGGCATGCTGGAAGGAGTGGCTAGAAGCTAAAATGATAATCATTCCTTATGTTGTGGCATGGTTCATTTGGATGTGCAGAAATCAAGTTATGTATGAAAGTATGAAACCTATGGAAAAGGTAGTGGTTTTAAATTGTACTTCATATCTGCAAAAGATTATAATGCATTAGAAATTTCCCAATATTTTCTAGATTTGGATGCCCAGTGGGATCAATATGAAG
>NW_018218850.1:19763-34252 GCF_001263595.1 Phalaenopsis equestris
AAATGATAGCCATCTTCTGGGCTATAAAGCATTCCAAGCAATGTAACATCTCTAAATTGGTGATAGAATCTGATTCCAATAGCTGCATCAAAATTCTGAATAATGTTGAAGCTGCTTCATGGAACCTTGTTTGGTGGCACAATAATATTAAAAGACTGTTGATTAAGGTTGATGTGCATTTCCAACACATACTTAGAGAAGGAAACACTCCAGCACAAAGTTTGGCAATCAGGGGGAAGGAAACTAAAGAGATTGTTTTAGGGACTATACCTCCTAATCAGTTAGCTCTCCTACTACATGGGGACACCTTATCCATTCCTTGTCTTCATTGTAGAGATTGATTATTTCAGGGGGGTACATACAAGATTTTACTTAGATTTCTTTATTTCATTTTTTGAGCATGGTTGTAAGAACTATATAGGGTATGAGATCTGGGTGTAGGTTTGGTGATCTAACCCTTATGTTTTGTATCTCAATTGTTTGTTTAACATGTAAGGAGCAATAGATAATATATATATATATATATATGCAAAAAAAGAGCTTCTCTTGGCTCCTTCCATGTTAACTTAAAAACTATGATTACAAAAGTTAGAAAAGTTGGACTCCCTCAATGAAAAAGGAGTCAGCAATTTACACTTGAGTCATACAGTGGGTTGTTGACCTTACTTTTGGTTGAGGTCTAGAAAACTTTTTTAGTAGCCTAGCAGAAAGCTTTACAGATCAAAAGACAGAATATTCTCAGTAAAAGAGGGGACCAAGAAACTAAAATCTTTATCATAGAAGAACTACCTCTTGAGTGTGTTGTGACCAGCGATTCTGAGGTGGGGAATTACAAGTATGTCTCCATGTAGCAAAAAAAGTAGTAAAGAAGGTGGGGAGGTAGCCACAGTTGTGTTGTTGTAGCTGAGACCATATTTGGCAAGCCAATTGGCAAGCCAATTAGCAAGTTTGTTGCCCTCCCTAAATATAAAAGTGAAGTTGACATGGAGGTGGGATGAGAGTCTTCTGATATTTTGAATCCAGTATGAGTAGTGCCATGGTATCACTTCCTCAATGCTTAACAGACTAATAACCACTGTAGAATCCACTTCAATCCAAATATGAGTCCATCCAATTTTTGTTGCAAGGTTGAGTGCCCAATAGACAACAATAATCCTAGTTTCAATAGCATCGGCAACAAACTCAGGAGTATGGAAATAAAGAGGACATTGATCTAGGTGGTTTCTGAAAATTCCACCCACACCAGCTCCTAGCTCAGAAAAACTTCCATCGGTATTAATTTTAATATTGTTACACTTAGGTGGCTTCTAGAAGACTTTATAAATCTTTAAAGGAGATTCCTTATCATCATTATAGGAGATGGAGATATTAGGAAATCTTTTATACCTTATCATCTTTGTGTAGGTAGGAAACAATGTTTGTTTCTCACTACTTTATCTATGGTAAAGATAGTCTCTTTAAATTTAGCTTTGTTTCTATTCATCCAAATAAACCAAGCCACTATGAAAGGTATAGGAGCATAATTAAGCTGATGCCAGTTCTGCCAGCAAGTAATGGTCTTATCCCAAGTGACATTAATGACTTCAATATTTAGATGTTGTATAAGATGGTTCCAAACATTGTGTGCAATGTTACATTAAAAAATAGATGTGTTAGTGATTCCTCCTCTTATAGACACAACCCACATCTAGAAGGCCCTCTCAGTCCTTTCAACTTGAGTATATCATATGTAGGGAGAATATTTTGAAGAGTCCTCTAGCTGAAGAATGACATAAATGGAGATAGAAATTTATTCCATACAATATCACCCCAAAAAATCTATTCCCATCCATATAATTTGGAGTAAATTGCTTTGGTGAGGCTCTTATTAGAGTAGGCTTGCCAAACAGGTTTATCTTCCTTTGTCCTGTCAAATTGTATCGTGGCAATTCTCCTAACAGACTGATCTTACAGTATTGTTGAGAGTTTTTGAAAGCACCAGTTATTTCCTTCCCAGCAGTCAGCAATCTTGAGACTAAGATTATGGGAAGAGATTGGAATTAACCAATCTTTGGGGCACCAGTGGTCCAGCCAAAAGTTGATATTCCCATTTCCCAAGTCCCATAAGAAAAGGTCTTCAGTTATTTGTCTAATCTGTACCATCTTCACCCAAAGCTTGTAATCACCAATCTTTCTGACCACAAGATTAGGATGTTATTCTTTACAGTACTTGCCCCACATAAATTTAACCCATAAGGAAGACTGAGTTCTAAACTTAATCCAGATTTTACACAAGTTAATTTGAAGTAGTTGATTCAGACTCTTAAAACCAATACCACCAGCTAACTGAAGTTTAGCCACCTTTTGCCAAGAAGCCCAATGTTATTGTTCTCTTTGCCAAAACCAAAGAAATCTGTTGAAGGCTCTCTCCATTTGAATTTGGGTACTTTTCTTCATAGCAGTCATCTACAGGATGTATGAGGGAAAGGTAGTTAAGATACTCTTCAGCAATATTATTCTCCCACCATTGGAGAGGAAGGATTGAGTCCCATCACAAAGAAAGGAGGCAATCTTATTTAGAACTTCCTCAAACTGAATTTGTTTAGTTCTACCAGTAAGAAGAGTAACTCCTAGGTATTTGATAGGAAGTTGAGTACAGGAGAAACCAGTGTAATTAGTGGCCTTTGGAATAATTTACAGTTGGAGGAGGCTTTCTTATTGAAGATCACGTGACATTTATCAGCATTAAAAAACACCCCTAAACGTAGTTGAAATTTTTGTAGACTTTGGAATACTTTCTTCACAGCATTCCTATGGGCACTTGAGAAAACCATTATATCATCAGCATAGAAAAGGTGAGAAATAGTAATATTAGTTCTATGATGGTATCTAGAGTAGCTTTGTGGTAGAAGGGATGCATCTAAAATTCTGGACAAGTAATTAATGACAAGAATGAAAATGGTGGGGGATAAAGGGTTCCCTTGCTTCAAACCTCGAGTAGTAGTAAAAGATCCCCAAACTTGCCCATTGAGGAGAATGGAGTGTGCATTATTGTATAAACATCTATGAATTAGCTGATAGAAAGTGGGTTTAAACCCCCTAGACGAGATTATCTCCATTATAAAATCCCAACTGGTTGTATCATATGCCTTTCTTATATCCAATTTGTAAATAAGGTTACCCCCTCTACAAGGCTTATTCAAATCTTGCAGAAGTTCTTAAACCAGTAAAGCATTGATAGACCTGCCCTTTACAAAGGCAGTCTGGTTGGGTTTAATCAGAACCTCAAGGTGTGGTTGTAGTCTACTCACAGTAATTTTGCTTATAACTTTGCTGAGGATAGTAGTGAGACATATAGTTTTGAAATGATCCCAATTTTTGTGAATTTCATTTTTAGGTACCTGTATATAAGTGGAGTCCCTGAAGTAATGGGGGAGGTTATTACCTTGAAAGAAACTGACCACTGCAGCAATCACATCAGTTTTGATTGTATCCTAATATTTTCTATAGAAGTCAGTTGTATAGCCATCAAGGCCAGCTGTCTTAGTACTATCAATGTAGTTAATAACCTCCCAAATCTCATTTTTAGTAAGGGGATCAATGAGACTAAGATTGGTAGTATACCTCAGCTCCTCGTAGAATTAGTGAGTCTCAATAGGAATCCTTGTAGTCTGAACTTGGTTCAACATCTTTTTAAAATAGTTAGTAGCATCAGCAGCAATGACATTATTTATTATCATGGAGCCAAATTCCTTATTCCTTTAGTATTTTGGATGGAGTGAATTGTATTACATTTGCTTTTGTACTTGATGTAAGAATGATAAAATTTGGTATTTCTGTCTCCATCAGTGAAGATGTTCATGGATGCCTTTTGTTTCAAGAATTGATCTTGATATTCAATAGCAATGAGAAGA
Source organism: Phalaenopsis equestris (assembly GCF_001263595.1). Taxonomy (NCBI): domain Eukaryota; kingdom Viridiplantae; phylum Streptophyta; class Magnoliopsida; order Asparagales; family Orchidaceae; genus Phalaenopsis; species Phalaenopsis equestris. Next base: position 23,657 of record NW_018218850.1, read on the forward strand.
TTATTTTAAGCATTGAGCAGCATCTCTTCCCCCACAGTTCATTGTTGAGCTTCCTACTCTAGGTTTATAACTTCTTTTTCAGCATCAGACACATTGGTGAGAACATTACCAAAGGCTTCCCAACTCCACTTTCTGAGGGCCTTACTAGTTTTAAATTGCAGCAAGCTAACTTTAACCAAGGGGTCAGGATGGGAGATATCTTTCCAAAGATCAGAAATGGTTTTAGAGAATAATGTATGGGAGGACCACATGTTGAGGTATCCAAAAGGAGTGGGGGTGGAAGATAGTTCAGAGGAAGTGATGCTTATGAGGGGAGGTCTGTGGTCAGAACCAGCAAGGCTTAGGTGGGTGACAGAAGTAAGCAGAAATTGGAAGAGCCAACAATCATTCACAATAAATTTGTCAAGCCTTTCCCACATAGAACCCCTTTTCAAGGTGAAGGCAGGACCCTTGAATCCCAAGTCAAAAAGGCCAGCATTGTTGATATTATCACAAAAGGTAGACATTTTAGTTAGATTGGGTGGCCTACCACTTAATTTTTCTGCTGAAGAAGTAATACAGTTGAAATCCACATTATAAACCAGGGAGAGGTCATTTGCTGACTGATCTCATAGAGACAGTGCTACAGTTTCTTTCTATCATCCTTAGTACAGCCTGCATAGATGAAGGATGCAAAACCCTTATGGCCATTAATATCAAAGGATAAATGAACAAAATACCAGTGATTCACCAAGATATTAGCAAAGTGAGTAAAGTCATTGAACTTATTAAATCAGACTTTGAGGGTGTTTGTGCACCATGGGTTCTAAAATGACAATACACCAAAGTTTATGTTTATGGTTAAGATGTAATACTGTTTTAAGGGAAAGGGGTTGGGCCATACCCCTAATGTTCCAACACATAATATTAATCATTTATTGATGGGAGTTGAAGAGATGGTTGAGACCTTGATTTAGTTCTACCTCTATAGTATTTAGAGGGGGAACCATTCTTAGCCCTGGCCTTTCCTTCTGTCTTCATAGAGTTTGATCCTTGTTGGAGTTTTTGCACTTCTGTTGCCTTTTTTTCTTCTTTCTGGCTGTTTGAATTTGTCAATCTTCTTTAAGTGTCTGTAGTAACTTAGCAACAGTGGTTTCCACAATTGTTTTTCCATTATCTATTTTGTGTGAGCATTCTTGCATACCTTCTCCTTTACCCCCAAGTGTGGGAGATGGAGTAATGATAATAATTTCATTAACTTCTTTTCTAACAGATCTTCTTAGGGATGCCTCATTGCTGCTTTTGGATTGTGAGTCAGATAACTCCCCTAAAGGGTCTCCTTAAGGGGTAGTAACTAAGTTCTGTGGGGAATTATTTTCAGCAATGGGAGTAATTTTTCCTTAGCAGTTATGATATCATTCAGATGATTAATTTCTTGAGTATTGAGACTGGGAATCTTATCAGCAACCTGTCTAGACTCCTTTGGGTTCTTGAGATGATTCCTTCTTGATGGGGGGTGAAGCCTATAACATCTTTCAATTGTGTGGACATTTTACAGTGTTGGCAGTAAAATGGTTTTTGTTCACCAACTATGTCCTGCCAAAAACCATCAGCCTCAGATCCTATCCCCACTCTCTTAATTTCTATGAGGGTTCTGTCTCTTTCCACTTGGATTCTAGCAATTGCAGACCTTACTTTGTTACAAGTTGGAGTATCCACCTTGAGAGTTGTTCCTAAGGCTCTTCCAATATTAAATAGAGCATTAAGCTTAAATAAATTTAGTGGGAGACCTGGCAGCTTAAACAATAGAGGTATCACAAGAGGTTCTTTGTTTGGATCAAAGTCGGTTGTCCCAGCAATCACCAGTGATTGTGTAGCAAATAGCCTGACATAATCCTCCACTAACAGTTGGATAAGAAGATGTCTGCCATCAATCAAGCCAAGTTTCCACTGTCTAATGAAGTTAAGTGAGTCAAAGAAGTTTCTAACAAGTTTCATTTTGGGATGTCCCAATTGGAATTTCCCCACTAGAGTGAACTTGACTTCTTCATGGAGTGAGGTAATCTCCATATCAGAGAAAAACACTGCAACTTCCCCTTCTTTTGAACCAAGTGGATGTATGCAAGTTCCCTTTCCAGCTGCTGCATCATCAAATTCTTGGGGGAAAACTAGATTATCAGGATCTTATAGAATGTAAGTGGCCTTTCCAGAAACACCTACATAAGTTGCTTTTGTCCACTGAGAATCAATGTGGACTCATATAGGTGTAACCATTAAAGGTGTAAACCTTTACAACAGCCACACACACATAAACCAAAAACCCAAAGGGAAGCAAAAAGTGGAAGAGAGTCAAATGACAGAGGGATAAATCCTCTAAGAAGCTGAGTACATTCTTCACCCAGGCAGAAAGGAAGGATAAAAGAGTTGAAAACTTTAGTATACAAAGGAAAAGGAAACAAGACCCCACCTTTGCAAACAGAGAGCAACACGAAGAGACACTAATATCAATGGAATAATAAAAAATTTCAAATCTCCAATCCCGAGAAGATTTAAACAAAGAGAAACCCCACCAAAGTGGAGTCCAAGTAGAGTAGAAAACCCAACACACCACCTTGATAGCTTCCACCAAAAACCAGCAGCTGTTAAGCTTCATCTCCTCAGAAACCCTAGCAGAGCTCCACCTCCAGCCATCAACTCCATCATAATATATATATATATATATATATATATATAAGAGGAGGAATCTTTGATTAACTTATTCTTTGAATGTAACTTTGCTCAGCAGGTATGTAAATAGATATTGAATCAATTGATTATTGATGAGAAATATCTTACTTGGGATAGCCATGTCAATTGCTAGCTAATCTGGCACAAGAGAAAATATGCTACTATTCCTTTCATTACTGCTTGGTTCATTTGGATGGAAAGAAACAAGGCAAAGTTTGAAAATGCCATCCCAAATGTTGGAAAAGCTGCTAGAAACAATTTATCTTACCTTCATAAGATGATCAAATGAAAAAGATTCCCTAATGTCTCTAAATCCTACTCTTCTGATAAGCCAGACCCTATTCAAGTAATTAGAGCTTCCACAGCATCCCACACTGAAGATCAATACTAATGGAAGCTTTACAAAAAATGGAGTTGGAGTGGGAGTAATTTACAGAAATCATTTGGGTAAGTGTCTTCTGTACTTCTACACCCCAGTAATGGCCTCTGATGCCACTGAGACTGAACTTATTATTGTGTATTGGACAATTAAACTTGCCAATAAGGCTAATTGGTATAAGCTTTCACTGGAGGTGGATTTTGCTGCAGTTATTCACCTTCTAAAGCATGAGGAGGGATCTCCTTGGCACTACTTATATTGGATAAATAAAATTAGAGATCTTAGTAGTAAGTTACAAATTCATTTCACTTTCATCTACAGGGAAGGAAATCAGCCTGCAAATTGGCTGGCCCCGCTTGGGGCACATTCTAAAGAGAATGATGCCCTCTCAGCTCTTCAATATTTGCTACAAGGAGACATCCTGGAGGTTCCCCACTTCAGAATTGCATATCTGGACATATGAGTATCTTTGGTGTAGCTGTATTTTTATCCTTTTTTTCTTTCCTTTTGTTGAGTCATGGTATTTTCCCTCCTTTTGGTAGGTGTTTTTTAGTTTTTTGGGGGAGCTCTTAGGTTCTTGTATTAAACCAAAAAAGAGTCCCTAGTTTCTTACCTGCATTATGTATTTGCATATTATTCTAACATGTAGGGAGTCAATAACAACTCCTTCACCCTATATATTATATATATATATATATATATGTTGGCAAAAGAAAATATATTAATAAACTAAAGTGGTTACAACTCTATGTTATGGAGCCCCAAGGAGGTCACCATGCAACAATAAAGAAAGGGGAGGAGGGGGAAAGGAGGAGACCATAGCACCATTAGAATTGGAAGCCAATCTAGCAAGCCAGTTGGCAGGTTTGTTCCCTTCTCTGAAATTAAAATAAAAAGTAAAATTGCAATTCTGTGTAAGGGAGTTGATGGCTTTTAACCATTGTAAGATATGCCAAGGAAGAGAGATAACACCTCTAATCATCTGAATATGGAGTATGGAGTTAGTTTCCACAAGCAAGTAATCCCATTTCAACCAAACAACAATCTGAATAGCCCAAAAGGCAGCAGTAGCTTCTCTCTCAAGAGCATCCTGTGCTATGATAGGATAGTAGAAGAACAATTTGCCAATACCATTAGTATATCTAAATATACCACCAAAACCAGCAGTAGAGTTATGGAAACTACCATCATTGTTTACTTTGATATAATGATGGCGAGGCTTAGTCTAGAAAACTTTAAAGATAGTGAAAAAGGTAGAGGGGTTATGGGACTGTTGTAGGGAGTTGCAAATATCAGAAAAGCCTTTAATTGTAACCAATTTATTTATGAAGGCTTTATAGTCAACAACAATGTGAGCCACTGTTGGGAAGAGATCCTCATATTTAGCTTTGTTCTATGTCATCCAGAGAAACCAAGAAACAATACATGGGACAGCAAGAAATTTTAGATCAGACAATTCCTTCCAGCAATATTCCAATGTAGACCAACCCAATGAAAGTAAATTAATATTCAAACTCTGTGTTAGCTCATTCCAGACCTACTGAGCAAATTTACAGTTGAAAAAGAGATGAGGCATTGATTCAACCTTAAAGTGATAAAGATGACATCTAGAAGGGCCTTTAAGGCATTAGCTCATTCCAGACCTGCTGAGCAAATTTACAGTTGAAAAAGAGATGAGGGATTGATTCAACCTTAGAGTGATAAAGATGACATCTAGAAGGGCCTTTAAGGCCCTTTAGTTTAAGAATATCATCAACAGGGAGCAGTTTCTGAAAGGTTCTCCATATAAAAAGAACATATAGGGGGTTAGGAAATTATTCCAAATTTTTTTTACCCAAAAGACAACCTCCCAATTGAACATATTGACATAGATAGCTTTATACAGAGACTGCATTTTGTAGTTCTTGAATACCAATTTATCCTTAGTATCTCTATTGAACTGTATTTTAGATATACAAATAATAGCAGTAGGATGAGTTAGAGACTGAAGGGTTTCTACACACCATTAGTTGTCATTCCAACAATTAGAAACAAAGAGATTTTTATTGATTTCAGTTGGTTTGGGCAGTAGCAGGTCCTGGGGGCACCAATTGTCCAGCCAAAAATGAAGTTTACCATTACCCAGATCCCATAGAAATAAGTCCTCAGCTTGTTGTCTGACTTTTAACATTTGTACCCAAATTCTATAGTCCCCTAACTTCCTACTAACTAGATGGGGTGAGAGTGCTTACAGTATTTACCCTTCATGTATATTGCCCCTAAGGAGTGTTGTTGCGTGAATTTAATCCAGAGTTTGCACAGATTCACCTGTTGGAGATGCAACACACCCTTAAAACCAAGTCCCCCAGGCATGGCTGGCTTAGCAACCTTCTATTAGTTAACCCAATGAATCTGGTGTCTTTGTACTGACCATAAAAATCTATTGAAGCTTCTTTCCAAGCGGAGGGGTAGATATCTTCATAACAATGACTTGTAGTATATAGGAAGGAAAAGAAGTTAAAATGGTTTTGAGAAGGGTAATCCTCCCACCATTTGAAAGAAAACAATTAGTCCAACAGTTGAGTTGAGCATCAATTTTGGAGAGGACATCATCTAATTGCAACATTTTGGCTCTGCCCTTAACAATAGGCTCCCCTAGATATTTGAATGGAGGGGAGGAAGCTATAAACCAAGTAACTTGGGATATCCATTATTTAATTGCAGGATTGGCTTTTTTACCAAGAAATAGTTGGCATTTAGAAGGGCTAAAGTACATACCATATGTCATTTGGAAGTGGTGAATGCAATGTTGTATCAGCTTGACTGCAGACTTGTTTGCTTTAGAGAAAAGGATAATGTCATCATCATAGATTAGATGGGTGATAGCCACATTTGATTTGTAATGATATCTGGCATAAGATTTCTTCAACGGAGACTTATCAATGATTCTAGAGAAATAATCCATAGCTAAGACAAAAATTGATGGGGAAAGAGGGTCTCCTTGTTGGACACCTCTAGTAGCAGTGAAGAATCCAGTAGATTGACCATTGAGTAAGATTGAGTGAGCATTTTGCTCCAGCCATCTGGAAATGAGGTTACAGAAATCTAGGGAGAAACCCTTAGCTTTAAGAACTTCTAAAATGAATTGCCAACTGATTGTGTCATATGCTTTTTTCTGGCCCAGCCCCTCTACATAGGTGGTCAATATCCAAATAAAGTTCTTGTGCCAACAATACATTATCAACAATTGACCTCCCCTTCACAAATGTAGTTTGGTTAGGCCTTATTAGGTGCGGTAGATGAGGTTGAAGCCTAGCAACAATAATCTTACTAATAATCTTACAAACGAAATTAGTGAGATTTATTGGCCTGAAATTGTCCCAATTGCTACATTAAGTAGTTTTGGGTATAAGAACATAGGAAGAAGAGCAAAAATACTTTGGAAGTGGGTTCCCCAAATATAATCTTTGGATAGCAGTAACCACATCCCCTTTGATAATAGGCCCGAATTTCTTATAGAAGGCAGAAGTAAACCCATCTGGAACAGTAACTCTATCACTGTCTATTCCTTGTAAAGCTTCCCAGATTTTAGTTTCAGATGGAGGGTAAGTGAGTTGAAGATTCCTAGTGTAGTTTTGATTCTCTTGAAAGACTTGCAGGTCAAGTATAACAGTCCCATTGATAGGGGCAGTGAAAAGTTCCTTAAAATAACTCCCAAAATTATCAGCTATGCTCCCAAATTCTGTTATCCAGTTGCCACCCCCATCTTTGATTATATGTATAGTATTGCATTTTCTTCTATACTTTATACAAGCATGATAATACTTGGTATTTCTGTCTCCCACCAGCAATTTACTCACTGTAGCCTTCTGCCTTAAATATTGCTCGAATCTCAGTTTCCATAAGACCTTTTTCAGTCCTAGCAACCAAGGATGCTTCATCAGATTCCCCAGCTTCTAATCCAGATTCCAAGGTAGCCAATTGCTTTTTGGCTAACTCCACATTCTCAAATACATTACCAAACTTGTTCCAATTCCAATGCTTCAAAGCTTTAGCTACAATTTTATGAAGGTGCCACAGATTGATAAGGGAGTTAGGATGACTAGATCACCCCCAATTTTCTTTAATAAGATTTAGGAAATCAGGATGATCCATCCACATGTTTTGAAATCTAAAGGGAGGTTTGCCAGAGGGAGGGCTACCAGTAATGCTGACCAAGAGTAGTCTATGATCAGATCTAACTAAGCTGAGGTGGGATACATAAGTGTGTAAGTAGTTCTGGAACCAAGATCATTAACAAGAAATCTGTCCAATCTCTCCTAGATTTTACCCCTTCTCGAAGTGAATGGCGGACCCTGAAAGCCAAGATAAAATAGGCCAGTTGTGTGAATATTATCACAAAATTCAGGCAACCTGTGGAAATTAGGAGATCTTCCACCTCTTTTTTCAGAGATATCAGCAACATTGTTAGAATCACCCCCCACCAGCCAGAAGTAGGACGTAGACTAACCTATGTCAAATAGGTCATTCTATAGGTCAGCCCTTACAATTTTGGTGCACCCAGCATAGACAATAGTAGCAAAACCCCTCTTTCCAGCAATATTAAATTGGAAATTGACATACTGAAGGTCATTAATAAGAATAGACCACGAAATTTCATTTCTACAAAGCAGCCATAATTCATTTTTGATATTGGAAAAGTGGAGAAACTAACAAACTGAGAAATGATTTTTTGAGAATTTTTATGAACCATAGGTTCAAGAAGAGCAAAACACCAAAGTTTAAGTTTCTTATTGAGCTGTAGCAGCCTTTTTAAAAAGAGCGGGTAGGCCACACCCCTTATGTTACAGCATAGGAAGTTGATCATGATGAGAGGATTTGGTTTTCTTTCTATTAAGCCTGGTGAGGGAATTTCTTCTGGAAGAATAAGAGTTTCCTGCTTCAAGGACTAATTCATCTCCAAGGAGGTCAATCATAACATTCTTTTTCTGCTTTCTAGTCTTTTGCAGCTGCCACCCCTCTTCTAATTCCATTTGTATATTCTCCAAAGAAGTTACAGTCAGGGGGTTCATTGGGGGAAAGATGGGGAGAGGATCAGAAGGGGGTCTGGCCAATTGGGGGAGAGCAGCCATTTGTTCAACAACCTCTTCCACCAAAGGGATATTATTTGTATCAGGTAGAGTAAGTGAAAGATCCTCCCTAGGAGGGTGGCCATCAAGATGAACAATGGCAGGGGTTTATGTCTGTACTGCAAAATTGAAAGTTGATTGTTGTACAGGAAAAAATTCCAAAGGATCAGCAAAAGGAGTAGGAGCCTCCATCAGGGGTTCAGGACTAGCTGGCAAGGGATTGAGAGAAGTTTTACTCAAAGAAGGAGTCTCCATTCTTCATAGTTGTTCAGAGACAGTTGGCTGGGGAGTTAAAATTGTAGCACTAGAAGGAGGAGCCTCTAATATGGGTTTTTGGGCAGCATCCACAGAGGAGGAACTTTTGTGATTTGACTTCATGTTGGGATGTAATCTATAGCACCTTGCATTTGTATGGCCAAACATTTTGCAGTGTGTACAGTAATAAGGTCTTTGCTCCATAACAATTTTCTGCCAATAGCCATTATGGGTTGTGCCCAATAAAATTTCATCAACCTCAAGTAAAGTGATGTCTCTTTCTACCAGTATCCTAGCAGCTAAGGATCTAGATAGATTATAAGCTGGAACATCTAATTTTAATGGTTTACCTAAAGCAATACCTATGGTTAACAACACTTGATGATGAAGAAAATGGAGTTTGAGCCCAGGTAACTTAAACCAAATTGGCACAATGGGAGGTTCCTGACTTAGATCAAAGTAAATAGACCATTTTAAGATTTTCATTGTCATTCCCTTAATATAGAGAACCTGCTTGGATAAGAGTCTAGCATAATCCTCTTCCCTTGAAAGATGTATAGACATATGCCTCCCATCTACCAATCCAACCTTCCAATCACCGAGTAGCTTTAAATCTTCAAAGTACTTTCTCACAGCCTCCATCTTAGGCTGCCCAAATTGAAATTTTCCAATAAGGGTGAACTTAAAGTAAGAAGAGAGGGAAGAAATATCAGATTCTGAAAAGATAGCAGCAGGTTTACCAGACTTCCTGCAAAGATGTTTGCTGAAAGGAAATTCATTACCACCAACCCCTTCATGAAAGGAGCTGGGGAAGACCACGTGTACAACATCATTCTGGAATCCAAAGCTTTTACCTACAACATCAGCAAAGGTGGCCTTAGCCTACTGGATATTGGTATCAGTATCTATTGGAGTAGTCATGCAAAGAGGTCAACCAACCAACAGTATCCACAACCCCACCCAAAAATAAAGAATCGACAATGGAATAGTAAAACAATAGTTTGAAATGATGGAGCCTGGGAACCAGTAAAGAGTGTAGAAATACTATCAGAAATGTTTAAGTAAGGATCCAAACTCACTCCACAACAAAACCTCCCTACAAGTAGGACTGCCCAACAAGGAAGAAAGGCCAACAACTCTCATTGTCCTCTTGGCACCACACACAATGGAAACAAAAAATTTGGAGTTTCAAAGTGATCATTAACTTCAATATGACCTTTATCTATAGGGAAGGAAATCAACCTGCAAATTGGCTAGCCAGACAAGGTCTTTACACTAATTCCAGATTTGTAGCAACCAGGCCCCCCCACTCTTCTTGGTTTTCTACTTCATGGTGACACAATGGAGACTCCACACCTTAGAACTAATGCTAATCATTTCAGTGGTCTCTAGCAACTGGACATCTCACCCTTAATTCTTTTTATTTGGCTTTATCTTTTTAGAGCCTATATATATATATATATATATATATATATATATATATAACACAGTATTGGCAGAGACAGGATGCCGGCGGCTGGGGAGCTTGCTCTGCTAGGGTTTCTGGTTGGATGATGGAGGCTAGTTGCTACTGCTTGTTGCTGGTGGGAGAGGTCATTAACGCTCTTGTTCTTCCCTGGACCTTTTTCCTTAGGGGCTATTGCTTCTCTCCCTGCTAACTCTAGTGACACTGTTCCATTGGTTTCTTCTCTGATTTTTGGAGTTTTGCTGCTGCTTTTTATTAGTTGTGACTCCTTAAGGTGATGGCTTCCCCCATTGACACTTTAACTGACTCCCAGTGGACAAAAGCAACTTATGCTGGAGTGGTGGGGAAATCCACTGACTCTTTACAAGATTATGACCTCCTTGTTTTCCCACAAACTTTCCATGACACTGTTGCTGGAAAAGGAAGCAGTCCTTGCATTCAACCCTTGGGAACTAAAGAGGGTGAAACAGCTGTGTATTTCACTACTAAGGAAATTGAGGATTTAAGTGAAGAGGTTAAGTTCACCCTTGTGGGCAAATTTCAGCTAGGACACCCTAAAATGGACCTAGTTAGGAATTTTTTTGATTCTCTGAAGTTCATAGGTAATTGGAAAATTGGGCTTTTGGATGGGAGACACCTTCTAATCCAATTGGCAGCTGAGGAAGATTATGCTAGATTGTTTG